>NC_079908.1:3365299-3560943 GCF_024868665.1 Triplophysa rosa
TATGACGAAAGCGGCGCATGTGGTGTGAACATGAGCCAGATGCGCGACAAAGGGTCTATGACATGAATGACATGATTGACGATTCAAAACGATTTAAATCATGAGTATAGAGAGGTCCGGATACGATTCGTCATGCATTGTTTCATGTGATCTACTGATGCCAGGTGGGGAACAGTTGTTATTCCTAAACAAAGCTTTGCTGTCTTGAACCGAGCTGGTAGCACTCAAATTTCACGCTATGGACGTAAAACAAATCGTACCCGATTAAAACGTCCGACGCGGTCACCTACAGGTCGAAAACAAGTTGAAATACACCCGGTTACAATCCTCCTCTTTCAAAACAAATTTACGAGCCTTGGTGCGGACACCTCTCACTGGAATGTTATAGACTGGGTGAAAACTCTGAAAAACAAGGTAATCTGCATGGCCTCTCTGCCTTTCCTCTCTCATATATTGAATACATTGTATAATTACTTCTTTACTTATTTAATAGATGCTTTATTTATTTATTTAATCACATGATTATTCATTTAAACCTGTTTGTTTATTCAAACAGTGTTTGTGTAGTTGTTGTCTTATTCATTATTATTTTTAAACGGTGCTTAAATAACCAATGATTGCGTATTAATAATGATCTCATCATCTCCTTTAAATTACATATTTTCATTCATGCTAAAGATATGTAGCAATACATCCTAAAACATGCCCTAATACATGCCCCGGAAAAATGGGATGTGAGGGCACGGTCAAAAGTTCAACGCGACGTGGGCGGTACCACACTAAGGGGCGGATACGGTCAAAGGTCAACGCAAAGTGGGCAGTCCCTCGCAACGTGGGTGGTCCGGAAGTAATTCAACACCACCAACCCGCAAAGGTCAATGACCCCATCAATCATACCTGTCAATCATTTTGACACTATGACCCGCATATATACTACTCAGGGTTTAAGACTAGTCTCAGACTAACTCAAATGTTATAGGTGTCTTGATTGAAAACAACTCACACTGACATATCTTAAAATATTGTAGTGCATTTATTTTGTCTCGAGATGCACACCAGTAATGTTTTTATAAGGTATGTTCTTTTAAAACGACTTGCACATACAAATTTAACAAAGGCCTAGTCCTGGTTTAAACTAATCCCTGTGCGGGAAACCACCCCTTAGAGTTAGAGTTTGACACCTTCACTGCTTTTTTAGTTGTGTTTTTTAATACATGTTCTTCACTTAACTTGCCTTAACTGACTGCTTCAAGGCTATTTTAGTTTACCAAAATTAACATTTTGAAAACGTTTCTGTTCATTAAAATTAAATAAAAAATGTATCTAAAAATATTGGAAAAACTTCAACTAAATAAAACAATTAAACGTTAAGTTTAAAGCACTAAAATTATAAAAATAAACTAAAACTAAAATAAAAACGAATTAATCTTACACAGCAACATAAAAAAGAAATACATTTTAAAATGACAAAAGCGTACACCAAAAACATAAAAACCATAAATCTAAATATAAAAGCTCATTTAAAATATTAAGAAAACATACTACCCACTAAAATAAAAGGACAAAAAAAATGAGAATATGATTTCTTATTTATAGCTCAAATTTGTAATCGGCTCTGGACTTCTCCCGATCCTAAACTCCACCTTTGAAGATTCCGAACAGAAGAGGAATCTTGACATTTTCCGAGATATTTTTGTGCATAATTTTCTGCTTATGTGGAGAGGTTAATGTTACAAACTTACTGTAATAGAGTTATAAATATAACAGAAAGGTCCTACAGACAACTGTTTATAGGTAGACAGTATCCCAAAGGGACATCCTATGGAAAATTTGTAATAATATTAAATAAAAGAAGAATTCTTAAGAGATAGAAGTCAGAACTAATCGGTCAGGTGCCGACAGAACAGATGTGTTTTCAGCTGATTCTTATAGATGGCAACAGAATCTGCTGATCTTGTAGCAGCGGGCAGATCATTCCACAAATGTGGAACAGATGCCGAGAAGGTACGTGAGAGTGATTTTTTCCCTTTTTGGGATGGCACTGCACGACGTCGTTCATTTGCAGAGCGTAGGGATCTGGTGGGTACATAAGTCTGTATTAGGTATGCGGGTGCGGAACCAGGAGTGGTCTTGTAGGCCAATGAGGGTGTGGATTTGAGCTTGAATTGTGGTTCAGAATCACATGACAGTGTGTGTGATCCTCTGTCTTTGATGTGTAATGCCCAGTTTCAACTTTTCAAAAGTCATGTAGGCTTAATATTTAACATGTGTCCAAAAAGAAGGATTTGAGCTACCTGAATACGATGTTTTTTCTAAAGTGATTTAGGTAATGGCAAAGAGGTTATTCTGTAGCTCTTACCAGTGGATGTTTCATTCTCACCTATAGATATGGTCCAAACAGTGATGATTTTGAGATTGGCCTTTAAGAATGAGTTGCTGCTGCTGTAAAGGATTGGATTACGAATGCCAATATAGCGGTCGAGAGAGATGGCGCACAGGTGCATGATAGAGGCTGTGGAGAAAAGCACATCCAGGAAGATCCACATGGGACACAGCTCTTCAGGGAGAGGCCAGGTGTAGTCTAGAGACACAGGTGCAGTGCAGAGGATACAAAAAAAAACATTTTATTTCAATTGATTTTACCTAATCGTCATTGAGCTTTCACACAGCAATATACTGATATAAAGGGGATAGTTCACCCAAAAATGAACATTCTTTCATCATTTACTCACTCTCACATAATTCAAAACCTGTATAACTCTCTAAGAAATTTTTAAGAATGTTGATAAACAAACATTGACCCCCCCATTAAAGCTACAGTTTTTTAAAAACCGCCGCTAGAGGGCGCAAGATCAAAACAACAACAATGGCGTTGCTTGATGAAGCTGTGAATGAGCGTGGAATGATGGGATCTGTTGTCTTCAACTCCACCGCTGATGGCCATCAATCAGACGGGAATGAGAAATAATGTTAGCGGATGAGGTACGCTCAAAAAAATGATCTGTCGCTGCTGTTAGTTTTACTTAACCCATCCTTGTTCACAGTACATAAAGAATGCAAGTAACTGAATTAACGTAAGTCAACTATGTTATTTATACTAAAAATTTAGATCTGTCAGCTTTACTTAACAAGTGTTTGACTGGTCAACTTAACATTGTTGAGTAGAACGCAAAATTGTTGAGTTTACTTAATATAAACAAGTTAATTCAACATGACTGGTTGAGCGGGATGTTCAGTTCCCAGCATGCTTTGCGTAAGACTGCAGTTAGGCAGTAAATTTCAAAATTTAGTGTTATTTTAAGTGTTTTTCAGTAAAGAAAAAAGACTTGTTTGTGCTTAATGTTCATTTATCTTTGAGGTTTGAAAGAGTTTGTTGTATTTTTTAGTTTTAGGGTTACCATTGTTTAGAAGAGTGGTACATATGCTTAGGCTGTGAGAGGTTACAGGATGCGCATAATGTCTGTTGCATCATACAATGAAGTGTGCTAATACCAGTACTCTGAGATGCCTCTCATCTGATTTGCTCATTGTATTTTAGTGATGGGAATTATGATTCATTTGAGTGATTCGTTCTTTTTCAGTTCGTTCACCAAAATGATTTGTTCACTGATTCATTCAGTGACCATTTCTATAATATGCCAGCAGGTATCGAAAAAGAATTGTTATGTCAAAGTACGTATTAATGGACGTATAAACTGATTACAGGTTTTATTAAAATGTGTGTCTCTGATCTACTCATTAAATAAATAAAATAAGTCTTCAGATGACCAACGCACAAGGTTTTTCTGCATAATTAAAAAGTTAATTGTTTGGTCATTTACACATTCATAAATCTCGGATTATGTTAAACGTAAAGTTTATGTATTTTAAATAAACAAGCGTGCAAAGTAGCCTACCTGTAACTGCGCTTTGCATTCGCCTTCTGCTGATTGCTGAACGAGACTCACATGCTAAATGACTATGGAGGACTAAACCTGCAAAAATTATAAATAAATAAATGTATAAATAAATATATAAACGAATAAATGTAATAATATGAAAATAAATAAAGGAATGAATGGTTTGATAAAACAAAATAATTCGTTTTAGCTATTATTGATCTTAGCTTTAACTTTTCTTTTCATTTTTTAAATTGATTTATTATTTTTTGTGTCCATTTTTTAATTATTTTTAATTATTATTATTATTTATTTTTAGATTATTTTATTTATCATTTCCTTTTATTTTTACATTTATTTATTTATACGTTTATTTATTTTTATATTTATTTATTATCGCATGTATTTATTTCCACTTTTATTTATTTATTCTTGTATTTATTCTTACTTTTCTGTGTCTTGTATGATAATTAGATGGGTTGGTCTTGCCTACTATTGGTTCAGCGTAGATTGAAGCGTTTGATCGATTACTCTTGACTTGTTTTGGACTAACGTCACGTCACTACTGATCGTTTGCTTCGTGTATAACGTTAAGTAACTTGGCGGGCGCACAATTAGCTAGAGAGTACAGCATTTAGCCAATGAAGTCGATAACCATGCATCAAATGACTATGTGTCATTCAGATTAGATGCACTTATTGATGATTTATTACTACTTTTTTTCTTAATTTGTTTCTTACAATGCTTTGAGATATTTCCTGGCTTGTTAAATTGTTGCTGAATTATAATGCATGTTTGTTTTAAGGTGGTCATAAAAAATAACTACCCGATCCATTTCGGTTAAAATTTGGTTAATATGTGGCACAAATTAACTTCATTGAATTAAATAAATGGTCAAATTAAACTGAATTGTTTAAATTTGCTAGACACAATTTGGAAAATACAGATGTTCATCAGATGTGTTTTCTTTCTATTCATTTTCTAAAGATAGGTTCTACATAACTGTTCTAGATATTTAACTGCATTTAAGAAACACACAGAATACAGTTATATATATATTCTTTCAATTTATTTATACATTTGTTCCATTCCTCACCACGCTCCTCACCCACACTCACTCACCACACAAAACACTCTCCCGCACGCACACGCACACTCACACACGCACCTCTCTCTCTCACGCACACTCACTCACTCACACACGCGCACACACACTCACACACTACATTTCTCTTTGTAGAACATAGCATTGACCTTTAGGCCTTGGTCATCAACACGGTACGACAAAAATGTTTCCATGTCTTCTTGGTAATGAAATATAAACAAAAAGGCATCCTTCGCCTCAGAGAATTGACCCCCCAAGAGGTTCTTGATGGCATTTTGTTGATCACCCCTGTTCATCTGCAAAAAGGCAGGCTCTGTCACCTCCCCACGGAATAAGTGTCTGTGATTCTGTACCCAGTACCACGCTGTATTTAGGTCTCGGACAATGGTTGGCTGCTGCACCTATTGAAGTAAATGAAGTTTATGCTTCATTCTAATTGGTTGACTAATTAAATGGCCTATAGTCATTTATTCCTTACATAGTAAAATGGCACAACAGTTATACTATTTATTCAGCAATCATGCAAATGCTTCATGTATAACCACTACTGTATAATCATTAACCTTATCAATGTCCTTGTATCCACAACTCTTCTGCTGGGTGACAGTTTGGTGGTGGTGAATTTCGACACCCTAAACACAGGCTCAACGATCCCCTGAAGGAGTTGGGATGCTTCTTCGGTCCAGTATGCAAACCTCTGTCCATGCCTTTGAAAATATATGTAAATGTATATAACTCTATGTAATAGCTTTAGCTAACTTAATACAGCCAAGATACTGAATTATATCTTTAGAATCTTCATACCCTTCTAGGCAAAATCTTTCCATGAGGTTAATGCACCACCACTGGCGAATCAATGGCACCTCCTCCTAAAACACACAAACACACAAAAAAAATGCACACATACCAGTAGTTCAATGACATACTTGTGTGAAAATCCAGCTTACCTCTGTGAATGTTAAGGGACATGATGTGCAGATGCTGAGAGCATACTGTGAAACACAAATAACATTGTAAGACTTTGGTTTTATTATCTAACAGCTTTGATAAATTAAACATTCTTACCATCAGCATGTAGACACCACAAGAATCCCCACTGGACTGTTGAGGAAAAAACTGGAAAAGGAAAAGTGCATCCACAGTTAGTTTAAAAAACAACTGCAATTTTTAGGTAAGGGATGATGTACAGGCAGCAGGTTGTTATCGCAGAATAAAGCCTGACAGTGTGATAAAGACTGGGTTACCATGTGTTATTAGTTTTGTGTGCTTGTTATCTGGGAATATCAAACCTTGGAATGTTGCAACTGGCCAATCAGAATCAAGTATTCCAGAGCACAGTCGAATAAACATGTTTAGTTATATACATACATTTGCTTGACACAATTCCATCATTTAAAACATACCTCAAGGTCTCTTCCTGTTTTTTCAGTCCAGGATCCTGGGTCAATGAAGCTTGCAATGTGTCTGGGATTCCAAAGAGAACACAAAATTACATAACGTGCAATTAAATTATCAGGTGTGCAGCCTGAGAACTAGGCTCTTTGATGAACTTGAAGCCTGTGAACGAGGCTCTATACAAACTTGAAGCCTGAGAACGAGGCTCCTTTTGGAAACTGTAACCAAATAACATGCCTGGAACAAGGCCAGTAAATTATCTTAAGTCTAAACCTAAATATGGTTCTGAAGTCTTATCTCCAAAACCATCAGGTTGTCTTCCTCGGACAGGACAACTAGCCCATGTACTGTTTAATTGGGCCGGTGTAGAAGAGTCTGTCGCCTGTTTGAAGAAGAAAAAAAGCATGAAAAAGTTGCAGTTAAAAGAAATATCATATTATCTGATATCTGACTAAAATTAAACTCCATAAAGGTCAATAAAAACATCACATAAATTTAACCAATTTTATATATAAATTGATTTTATAATTAATATATAAAATAATGCACAAATCACACTACAAAGAAAGAAATTTGTAATGGTTTTAATGGTAAAAGCTAATGGTTCATAGTAGTATTTTAATGTAAACCATTAGCATCTCTGTGAAGGGTTCTATCGTTTTCTTATTCTATACGGGAATTTAACAAGTACAGTTAATGTAGCTCGATATTTTAAACATAACTTTGTAAATTAAGCACATGACCCAGGTTGTAACAGATTGTCAATTCTCCTTTTAATTATAAAATCGCTTAACGCAATTTAATTACCTTTGATGATAAAATTCGAAGACGCCCGGAACAGGTGTAATGCCGAGAAATGCACCCCTGCCAGATACCGAGCTGGTCCCAGGTCGAGAAGACTGTCGTAAAACGTCGGCGATAACAGGAAGTGACGTCAGTTTCGCGCATGCGCGGAACAAATCGTGTTTCCGGGACGGATCGGGTGCCACACTGCCTGCACACCGTTGCAAACTGTTTCCAGGAAACGTGTTGTTCAACCCGGAAACCGTAGCAAAACGTTGCGCACCGGTTTGAGCTTGAACATGCCCCAGGTAATGCACAGTTTGCGAAACTGAAACTGCGTTCCAATCGCATATGTTCCCTACTCACTGGCGGAGAACATGATGTAGTGACTTTGGAGAGAGATGGACAATTTTATCTCATGATATAGCCGTTTGGATGAAACTTGGCGAACGGAGTGATACAGGAACTCAATATTTCTCCATATCTCCGACGAGCCTTCGTATTGTGTCCCTTTCCCGCAGTGACTTTCAAGTGCGCAAAACCGCCGTTTGATACGCGCCCTGCCTGCCGCACACGTTCGTCCTTATCCTTGATTAAACTAAATTGGTATGGCGGCAGATGTCTTGAAATCTGTGTGACGCAAATTCTCTATGCGCAATTTGAGTGGACGGGGTCACGTGACGGGACTGATTATTCTCCTTAGCCAATCACATGAAAATTAAACATATAAAATAGTGACGACAATGTGAGGAAAAATAGCGCAGTAAAAGTACCGATACAGCACTAAAAATGTACTCAAGTACACTGTTTTTAAACTACTTAAAAAAGTACATTTCCAGAAAAAAAAACTAATCAATTACAGTCATTTGAGTGTTTGTAATTCGTTACTTTACACCACTGCAGTTTTCAAACTGTTAATTTCACGGGCATTTTTTACAGTGGAGAAGTCATTTATTGCTCATAATAATTCAGCATTTTTAGAAAAGTGTAAATACTTAAAAGAGAATTGTACATTGTTACGTCATAACCTGTGGAGGTGAGGAAAACTGTCCAATTTATTTACGTTTGATCTATTTGTACAACTATTTTCGACTAATTTCTATTGAATTTCTGTTTTCGAACGTAACACTTCTCAATAATACGCTCATTCATTTACATTAGTTTATGCATTTGTTAATGTAAGGCAAGAATGAGCAATTACATCTTTACACCGATTATTTATATTTATTAGTTAATACAATACAGTTGTTCATTGCTTGTTCATGTTATTTCTTTCTGCATAAACTAATGTTAACAGATACAACCTTAGATTTGAGATTTTTGCAGAATCACCTCAGTGGTGCCGAGTCTGGTCGAAACGCTGACTGTGTTTGACATATTCAGGACAGTGTCTTTATGTCTTCACCATCGCTAGAGTCCAGTGAGACAGGAATAACAGCTACAACACTTTTTAACAGCACAGGTGGCTCATTTAAAAATACATACTGTATAAATAACATGAACATGAGGCACCTTGCAACAGCAGAATGTTTTAAGTTGTTCTGTAAAGTCAATAAATTAAATTCCATCTGCTAAATACACATTTGTGAATTCTTATAAATTCCAAATGTTTGCCTTTATAATCTTTAATCAAAAATGTATGAACACACTGATTTTCCTTTTCACCCGACATATATTTAATTCAACCCTGCCCCTCACACAGTCTGACATGCAGAGACCACTTTTCATCCAATGGAGAAAATTCATCTTCCACCCCACATTTTTTTTCATTCGATTTACTAGAAATATCCCAAGTAAAAAAATGAGATACTATATTCCACAATCTAAAGTACACAAAGCAGGTACTCTGTCAACTTACATAACATTTTGTTGTATAAATAGTTTAGGCATTTAGACTGTAAACCGCAGACATGAAGTGCACTCCAAATCCAAAAAAATGTTTGACACTTTGACTCACTCATAGCTGTTGCTTTCCTTATGCAGCATAAACATAAGCAAACGCCTCACTGTAGTAAAAAAATCCATTCCACTATTTAAAACACTACTCTTAAAACTAAAATAATACTATGCAAAATGTATTCAATAGATTGTATAGTGCATAATATAATTGCAGTTGTGTTCTGAATAAGGTATAAAAAACAGATGTAGAATAGAACAAGAGGGACCATTTTCTTTATTTTTTTTTAAAGCAAAGCCATTTAAAAATAGCAATATTGAAACAAAATGGTTCTGTTAAGAAATATCATGATAAATAACATTGTAAAAGACATAATTTTACATAAAATCCATTCTTTCGCGTTTATCCATATAAATGCGCAAATAACAATGCAAAAACATTTGAATTAGAAATAAGGCATAATATTACTTTTTATATATACAATTGCTAAAATGAACAAGTTTAAGAATGCTTAAGATATTCTGCTAACAGTCTTGAGAGTTTCTGTCTAATGCGTGCCAAAATATCAGCACACGTTAACAATTATTTAAAAAAACTACAACAGCACTCTAAGCATTATTATATGTCTTTATACAAATAAATAACGTATTTACAATGCAGGAATAATGTGTAATAATCTCAAGTGCTGATTCTCAATGCACTGTTAATGCCTCTTCCAGCGTATCGATATGAACCAAGGGAATTTTTGCCACCTCAAAAAAGACTCTGTCGACACACACACACACATATAAAGACAAAAGTAGTATGAATTAAAGAGAAAATAAAACAATAGAAAATTCCACCTAATGGTCCATAATATGACCTTGGTGATTTGTCTAGAATTACCTGTGAGAGTATTTGTTGTCCACAGCTTTAAGTTTGTCATTTGAGGGGCTTGCCAGCATTGCATACAACCTCCTGACCAAACAACTCAAGTCAGTCGACGCATAGCCGGTGTGATACTGCAAAATTGGAGTCTGTGAAAGAAAACATGCAGGAATTAAGAAGACTTTCTTCTGCAGAACACAAAAGAATATATTTTGAAAAATGTTGGTAAACAAACAACATTGGCTCCATTGGCTTCCATTGTATGGACACAAAACCACTGAGACATTTCTCAAAATAACTTCTTTGTGTTCGACAGAAGAAAGACTCATATACAGGTTTAGAATGACAATATAAATAAATGACAGAATTGGATGATCCTTTAAGTCAATGGTAACATTGAAAAGGGAATTTGTTATGCATCCATTCTCAATACATCAAGACAACAAATTCGCCTTGGACCTAAACGTGTCCCTTTTTCTTACCCATCCTCCCAGGTCTTTGGTGATGAGAGCTAACAGAAGGCAGGCGCAGGCCAGTCGAGACGATCTCTCTGACACGAGCTCTACCTCCAGCAGGCTCAACTCACAGATGTAGCGTGCTAGTGTCAGCGTCTCCATATTCACACCGGCTACCTGCAACGTTTATTTTGTTTTGAGAAATTGATGGAAGAACATAACATTTAGTAGAAGTCAAGTGTAACATGGCAACAAAATGTAATGGTGACAACTGTCCTCAAGCTCTGACCTTTGCGTAGCGTCTGAGGAAGCGGTAAGGCACGGGAATGTTAATTTCAAAGTTGAGTGCCTGCAAAATGTTCACTTCCATAGACAGTAGCTCCCGTCTTTTGTAGGCATCATCACAAATGTAAAGGAAGTCATCGACAGATGGAGGACAACGTTCCTGGTGACAAGACCACAAATTGTCATTACTGTGTGAGCAATACTTTTAAAGAAACAGTTCAGTTCAGAAACAGATGTACAGTGATTCAATTTATTAGACCACCAGCACTCAATGGAAGGTACAGTATGTGCCACAGCTGCCAGAAACGAACAGTATTGGTGATTACCAATACATTTGTTTTGTTTCCGTTATGGCTAATCTATCAGTATATGTAAGCTCTTTAGTACTTCTCATGCCGAAATATAGTCATTGTTGTTATCCATGAATTTTCAAATTTACTGTTTTGAAAGGCAATAAAAATAGCAAAAAAGCACTTCACTATTTTTTCTTTCAGATGCCCAATTACAGTTATTTACTTGCAGAAAAAATATGATTTAATGGTTGAATGTTGACAATAAACTTTTAAGTTTTAAACAACTTTTGGACAGATTCCTAAAATATTTGTATTTTTTCTTATGACAGGTAATAAACTTGTTAAGCACCGTGTACGACTTCCTTTATTCAGCTGAATGTAAAAATATCCATCTTCACAGTGCATATCTATGCTGACGCTCCATAAAGCATAATCCAAAGTCAGTACATACAGGTGCTGGTCATATAATTAGAATATCATCAAAAAGTTGATTTATTTCACTAATTCCATTCAAAAAGTAAAACTTGTATATTATATTCATTCATTACACACAGACTGCTATATTTCAAATGTTTATTTCTTTTAATTTGATGATTATAACTGACAACTAATGAAAATCCCAAATTCAGTATCTCAGAAAATTTGAATATTACTTAAGACCAATACAAAGAAAGGATTTTTAGAAATCTTGGCCAACTGAAAAGTATGAACATGAAAAGTATGAGCATGTACAGCACTCAATACTTAGTTGGGGCTCCTTTTGCCTGAATTACTGCAGCAATGCGGCGTGGCATGGAGTCGATCAGTCTGTGGCACTGCTCAGGTGTTATGAGAGGCCAGGTTGCTCTGATAGTGGCCTTCAGCTCTTCTGCATTGTTGGGTCTGGCATATCGCATCTTCCTCTTCACAATACCCCATAGATTTTCTATGGGGTTAAGGTCAGGCGAGTTTGCTGGCCAATTAAGAACAGGGATACCATGGTCCTTAAACCAGGTACTGGTAGCTTTGGCACTGTGTGCAGGTGCCAAGTCCTGTTGGAAAATGAAATCTGCATCTCCATAAAGTTGGTCAGCAGCAGGAAGCATGAAGTGCTCTAAAACTTCCTGGTATACGGCTGCGTTGACCTTGGACCTCAGAAAACACAGTGGACCAACACCAGCAGATGACATGGCACCCCAAACCATCACTGACTGTGGAAACTTTACACTGGACCTCAAGCAACGTGGATTCTGTGCCTCTCCTCTCTTCCTCCAGACTCTGGGACCCTGATTTCCAAAGGAAATGCAAAATTTACTTTCATCAGAGAACATAACTTTGGACCACTCAGCAGCAGTCCAGTCCTTTTTGTCTTTAGCCCAGGCGAGACGCTTCTGATGCTTCCTGCTGCTGACCAACTTTATGGAGATGCAGATTTCATTTTCCAACAGGACTTGGCACCTGCACACAGTGCCAAAGCTACCAGTACCTGGTTTAAGGACCATGGTATCCCTGTTCTTAATTGGCCAGCAAACTCGCCTGACCTTAACCCCATAGAAAATCTATGGGGTATTGTGAAGAGGAAGATGCGATATGCCAGACCCAACAATGCAGAAGAGCTGAAGGCCACTATCAGAGCAACCTGGGCTCTCATAACACCTGAGCAGTGCCACAGACTGATCGACTCCATGCCACGCCGCATTGCTGCAGTAATTCAGGCAAAAGGAGCCCCAACTAAGTATTGAGTGCTGTACATGCTCATACTTTTCATGTTCATACTTTTCAGTTGGCCAAGATTTCTAAAAATCCTTTCTTTGTATTGGTCTTAAGTAATATTCTAATTTTCTGAGATACTGAATTTGGGATTTTCATTAGTTGTCAGTTATAATCATCAAATTAAAAGAAATAAACATTTGAAATATAGCAGTCTGTGTGTAATGAATGAATATAATATACAAGTTTCACTTTTTGAATGGAATTAGTGAAATAAATCAACTTTTTGATGATATTCTAATTATATGACCAGCACCTGTAAATGTCTTCTCATTATATTCAAAATTTAGCACTCTTTTGGGCTTGTTTTGGTTAAAATTTCGCTGTTAACCGTTTCCCTTTAAAAGACATTTTGAACCCACTGCAGTTGTTTAGGAAACTTTCATGATGGATGGATGTACTTTTTGGACCCACATACTGACATTAAGTGAAAATAATTTTATTTAAAACAGTGTTTGACTGAAGAAAGGCATTTACAGTATGTACATATGGGATGGCATTGGTGTGAGTTCTGAGAAAATGTTCATTTTGGGGTTTAAATGGAGTCCAATTGTTGACAGAAAGTGTTTTGGTCCTTCACCTCAAACTTGGCAGCGATGAGCATGGCGGTGGAGCCGATGAGCTGCAACGACTCCCTCATAACAACAGCCACTGACAGGTAATGATCTGTGATCTTCACTGCCAAATAAAGCGTCTCGTGGTTCAACTCAAAGTTTTCCTTCATGCACGGGGAGACATATAGACACATTACAAAGAATTGCAATAATCATGATATAACATTAGATTAGCTAAACAATATTATCAAACTGTGTTGCAAGGACCCTGTTGGTTCCCACCCTTAGTAGATAACATCACTCACCTGTACCTCCACCATCCAGTCAACCAGAACACCCCTCATGTCTTGTGTTAGGTCTGGCTGCTTCTGCATGTAATCACTTAATACAAAACTCTCCTGTGCGGGAAAAAAACAGTTTACATTTATTTTTGTGCGGAAACACTATGCGCAAAAGTTAAAGGGGATGTGCAACATTATGCAATTTGACTTCTTTACAATGTTAAACGTGCTGTCTTCTCATGCCTGACATGGTCAACTTGTCAAAAAACGAGTTGTATGTATTACTTAGTATTTCTGTGATCGATACACTCCCCCAGCGTTCGTACAGGTTTCGGAAAGTTTTTTGAAACATGAAAATCCATTTCGTAACTTTTCTTCGTCTCTTATCGTACAATTCTCCCGGAAAAGCACACCCACGAGTCAACCCGCGAGAGTGATATGAAAGATATGAGCAAAAGAGAGAGAACACTTGCGTTCGGGAAGTTCAGCTGTGTTTGTTTGTTTGTTTACTGCATTTCGGTGAGGAATGTTATATAAACGTCGGATGTAACGCTGGATTTGGAGATCGTTTGAAACTGATAGATGGAACGGTCCAAGCGCTAACAGATGCCGGAAACCGCACGCGGTAAGTAAAACTAAGTCATAAGTCTGTGTTTTGTTGGCAATGTGTGCGCACGTGCTCATTTGACTACCAAGTGACATGAATATATGAAGAGTTTATTTCCAAAACGAGACAACTCGGTTTAAAAAAAAATCAAAAATCATGTTTTTTGAATTGTGAATTCCAATTAATATCAAACTGCAATTAGTTTGTTTTGATTTAAGCCACGATAACTCAAAAAATACTGCTAAGTAACACAATGAAAACATGATAAAATAATAAAAAACATGATTTTTGAAAAAAAAATTAAACAAACTCTTCATATGGTAAAATTACATGAAAGGTTGGACGTCAACACATAAAGCTATAGGCAAACTTAATTATTAAACATGCATGCAATTACGTGCATGAACATTGTCCACATTCATTTTCAGTTTGCAATCCACCAGCAAAAAATCCCTGATCTAACATAAAGCCTGTGCTGTGTTTATACTGCAGGTATAACCAGGGTTTGAATTGTGGGGATTTAGTCCAGAGAGTGAATTTCAAGGGCGGAGCAAGTTCCACCTGAAAATGTCAATCCATGAATCTTTCATCCATGAAATATCCCCCAAATGCAATGCACATTTCATACATACAGTAAATATAGTGGAATTTTCCACATCCAGTGTATAAAAAAAAGAAAACGTCCCCCGACTAGTGAGTCTCAGCCATTTTCAGCACGGTGTATAAAAGCAAGGAGAGCTTTAACCAAGTCGTCCAATGTATTACCAATTTTCACATTTCCATCTGAATGTGTGACGTATCATGCAATATCACTTTCAAGCCCACCTCTCTGTTCTTGAGGTAGTCAAAGATGTCTTTGGCATACTCGGGGCTCAATAAACAGTCACCGATGTGTTCCTTATCAATGTCAAACTCCTCAGGCATCCGGGCAACACAAACCTAGTAAACACAGACAGCAAGAGAAAACTTTACAGAAGAAAGAATGACTATAAGGTACTATGATACTTTGATTTCTGACAAACCAAGCAACAAAACAAACAAACAAAAATGGTTTGGGGTTTGCTTCAGGTACAAGCAAATCATTTTGCTGATTTTTATTTTTTTATATATACATAGTGTAAAGAGACTGATCAGCAAATATTCTGCTCTGGGCCAAATTGCAATGCTGGAAAACCCCCATTTTGTGACACTTAAAGTAAAAGAGTTCATCTGAGTATAACCTTTTGCTGTTGGACTGTCGACTGCTCTTCAGGCTGACACACACTGAAGCAATCTTCTGGCAATTCCTCTGCTTTAAATTCAGCTTTCTTGGGCTGTTCTTCAGAAGAGGAATCCTTACAACTGCAGAAATTAAGGACAAATTAACCAATTAGACCTGTAAACTTCTAAATTAGTACGTTTACATTTAATGAGTGAATTAACTAATTAATTACTCTTTCTGGATGACATGAGTCTTGGCGATCACTTTGCGGTTTGGAGCCTTATTGACTGTTTTGACACTTTTTCCTTGGATGCCTGTCTGGGTTTTGGTCGTCTGTGGAAACAAACAGTGATCTGAACAGTTAAACTTCTTTATATTTTGTTATGCAGTGAAATCCCAGCCTTTGACCTCAAGGTCCACTCCATTGTCCACAGCAATATTTAAAGGCCCATTACACACAATTTCTATACAATACGATATTCTAAACCTTGGCATAACTAGAAAGATGTATATTCGTTTTAAAAAGACATCAAAAAGTAATGTTTTAGTTCATCTTGACGGTTTTGTCGTATTTTAAATCATCATGCATCACCTTGAGACCCCCTTAGAAGTCTGTTGAGACCAGTGTTTTTCCTGCATAGAGAAATTGGAGGCGGCCGCCTCCGTCAAATGTCGTGCCGCCTCAGGCTCTCGCCAAAATTATGTTGCAAGTCTTCACAAGAAATGCTGCGTGCATTTATCAGACTGTCATTTGTAACTGCAGTTGCGACATTACGCCACAGTGGAGGCGCTGTTTCGTTACAGCACACTGAGGAGCTAAAAAGAGTTGCAGAACAAGAGCCAGCCTGTTTCACGGCTGTTTGTTTTGCATCAAAGTACGTTTCATTTCTTGAAATTTATTAAATTAACATGAAGCACATCATTGTAATGTCATAGCTGTGCAGTTGGATCGTTGAATCAGCGTATACTGTACACAGAGTTCGCCAGTATGAACGCACATTGCGTTCAGAACGACTCGCACACGAATGACTCATTTGAACCGATTCATTTAAACTATTGAACTTTTCAGTTACTAGCGAATATAAGAGATCCTTGAATCATTTAAAATGAACCACAGAGAATGGAAGATGTGAATAAGCTTTGCTCATTTAGAAAGACTAGTTAATTCAGTTGGCTATTTTGGGCTGAAAACTTAGTTGAAAATGATAAAAAAAAATTAATTAAAAAAAAAAACATTTCTGTTTGGTTGAATAAAAGTAATGTTTTATATAACTTAATAATTGTCATTTTTATCTAATTTTATTAGAACTTTTAATATGTCAAACTCGAAGTCACTTTGGTTAAGCCACTAAAAGGTACATTAGGCCTACACGTGTGTACAAGATCAGGATGGCACCACCTCCGCCTCATTTTGAGCCAGGAAAAACCCTGTGAGACATTAAAAGTTCAAGTCATGGCAGCAGTGGCTAACTTTGAGAAAAGTGGCATAAATCAATTGCAGATGTCACTTACTTTGATATTCGGTCATCTGACTGATACATTACAATGTCTTCATTTTAAAGACTGTGTCAAAGTGCAATGCCATTTCAAACATATCAAACTTTTGTGAAATGTTTTGCTTATTCACATTTGTGAATGTGACTTTACACTTCAATTATATTTATGCATTTGTGCATCAGACACTTTCTATCCAAAGCAAATTACAGTGCTGTCAATGTATACATTCATCAGTTGATGATAGCGATTTCCAAATTCTTTTTGAAGGGTCTTTGTATGATTATACTAATGTTTTACCTTAATATTATAGGAAATACAAAACATGATGATGTTAATAAAAGTAATAAAAAGCCATTCTTTAGTGCTTAGCTCACATTGGTCAGATCAACAAAGGCGGATCTTTTCTTAGGGCCTCCCTTGGGAGAGGAGGGCGTCCTCTTGACATTATAAACGTCCTCCTGAAACAAACAAACAAAAACATCGACTGCTGATCACGAATAACAAACAATAATCAGGTGTATCTGTAACAGCTGGTCAAAGTCGTCTTCGTTTATTTATTGAGGATACGTCGCTGCGCAGACCAATCAGCATATGGCATCAAAACATCACGAGAGCGATGGGTCTGCGCAGCGCCGCAAGAACACTCCTCGCAGATAATACATCAAATAGCATAAGATTGATATTCTCACCTGATTTGGTCAACGCTCACCTTATATTTGATATCAGACGAGTTTATTTTACTATTTAGACGTGGCATGACCTGTTTCATTGAAATCCTCGATCACTGACTTTAAACCCCACAACAAAGAATGAGAAGAATCACCGGTTTTTCATTCAGCCTTCGGCGAAACGAAGTATCCTCTTTGGTAATTACCGACCATAAATCTGAGTTCTGTAGAATTCTTAAGTAAAACCGGTCTGTCCAGTTTTTGACGATATAAAATTAGTAGGGACTAGCATCGGTAAACAAACATGAGCGACGCCTTCAAAGACAGCTTTCATTTGTTATTCACAACGGGAGCTGAATTCGAAACATGTCGGAGGAAGAGAGCTGACTGCTGATTGGTCGCGTCACGTGAAATCTCAGCCAATCAGCATCTTAAAATGAAAGTACCTACCAATGTGCGTGGCGTGTCAATGACGTGTGGCGTGGCTGATTTAAAAATAAACCATTCAGAAAGCAGTTTACATCCTGAATAATCGAACGTCATTTAAAGAAACGGAAAGATGCCAAAGACTAATATTAAAAATAAAACAAAGTAAATAAAAATAATGGTTAAGGAATGCACTGTCTATAAACAAATTATGCGCCTCTGTGTTATTTGGCCTGAGGGAGGCGCTGTAATGTTAATCGATAGGCCCTAACTGCATAAGCATACTCTTATAATAGAATGCTTAATTTTGTATTTGTATTGTGTTTAAATGAAATAAACCAATTTAACAGCAAACACAAAATGTATTCTCATGGGCTATTTTTGGACTTTATCCCTTCTTTTAATCGTGCCGTTTTTTGGCAACATTTCATATGAAGTTTACTCCCTTTATAAAATGTTCTTTCGAACATGTGTCAACTCTACCACATAACACGACGGCATGCCAACAGAACCTGACCAACATACCACGACTATTCATAATGCAAGCGAAAACAACACATACCAAGCATTAAACATTTTTAGATAACATTTTTTTATACTTAGATGTTCTACTTACACCGTTAAAAAGAATGCTGATTTTCCACTCCCAGAAAGTGACTACAAAGAGAAATACATTTTTGTTAAAGAAGGTGCTTCACGAAAGAGTGAATTCTTAGAAAGAAAGAAATAAAACTGTCTCGCCATCACAAGGGAGGAATTGAGTGTGAACTAGAGTGCCATCTAGTGGCCAGATACAAACGTTACAAATAAAACTGATGTCATGGTCACAAACTACCCTTTAAAATACTTTTATTCAATGAAATGAAATCTAATTAAATTTAAACTAGCACACACCTCAATACTTTATCAATGTTTCATACGTTTTCTAGGGTCAAGAGTATTTTCTTAGATCAATTATCAACACAAAGTAAAGTTTAATTCATAAAGTATTTTCAATCCATCCAGGCAGTATTTCACCCTCTATTCAGCAGCACAATACTGCACGGGTCTACAAGGAAGAATGTGGTTTCTAAAACATTTCAATTAAAAGACAGTACAAAATATAAACATATATCTATAAACACGTTGAAGTCACAGAGTAACAATACATAACAATAAATAATAAATGTACAATGTAGTTATCTATTTAACCAATTTTTAAGCTAAACCAATACATCTTACACTACTAAACTACTGTGTGAAAAAGGTAAAAGTATTTTCCATCGAATTCAATAATCATCACTTACTATATAGTCACTAAGCAACTACTGGCCGCTATAAATGTGCTTTACAACTGTACTAGACCGTTAGAAGACTAGAGGCTTCCTTTAGGAGCTTCCTCATAACGCTTGGATATAACAAACCCACAGCTTCAAAAGATTCTTTGGACAGTATAGCGACATCTACATAGTTTTCTGCTATGGCAGTGTCTTTGAAGTGGGTGCGTTTTATTAAAAACTGATGCCCAAAAGTTGTTCCCGCACAGAGACGCTGAATGATCTTTGATCCTCTCGAGTCTGCGCACATCTTCACCTTGCCAATTATTATTAAATACATTCCAGTGCCAACGTCTCCCTTTCTGTAAATGAATTCCCCTGAAACGAGAAATGTTTTCAGTTGCTCCCACAAATAAAGAGAATGCCATTCCGTTTAAATATCCAATAAATGCTGCTCACCAATAGGAAAACATCTGATGATCATACGTGTGCAAAGTTCTCTTATAAATGGACCGGGGTAGTTGCTGAACAGCTGATGTTTTCTCAAAGTATCAGAACAGATGCTACATAGTGTTACCACAGGGATTGCAGACATGCAAAATGATGGTGATTATCACGCACTAAGCGAGATCACATCATTCAAAAGCATTCAAATATTTTCAAGTACAGTAAAAATGCTAAATGTGGCTGAAACTGACATAATCACATGTATATCTATGGACATTTCAACTTGTTGAAAACAGGACACAGTTTTGAGCTACGTTTATTTACCTTGACAAAATCTCCATTTTCAAACAGGTGTGGATGTCTCTAAACAAGTCTTCAGCGTCTGTCCCGCTGGTGCGATTCCATCGATAACTATAGAACTCCATCACACGCTTTTGTATGGCGGTTGGGATTCTCTCCTGCTTCATGTATGTCTTAATAGTCTAAAACCGATATCATGCTTATTTAAAGGGATACTTCAGCCAAAAATGAAAATTCTGTCATCATTTACTCGCCTACGAGTTGTTCCAAATCTGTATAAATTTCTTTGTTCTGATGAACACGGAGAAAGATATTTGGAAGAATGCTTATAACCAGACAGATTTTTCCCCCCATTGACTCCCATGGTAGGAAAAATTACTTGATCTGTTTTTTTTTGTTTTGTTCTGTTGAACACAGAAGAAGACATTTTGAAGAATGTAGGACAGCACTAGGGCACTTTTGACTACCATTGTATTTTTTACTATGGTAGTCAATGGGGGGGGGGGGGTTTGAGTAAATGACAGTGCAGTATCCCTTTACAACTCAAGTCTTTGTTGAGTACAGAACAACAGGACTAGGTAAAACGCACACTTTGTCCTCTCAAAATAGCAAGTTTAGTTTTCAGGAAACTAAACTGTTTTTAAATTACCTCTAGCTTTTCTTCATAGGCTTCCTGGAGAACCCTCTTGTTTGTTTGCGTAGATGTGAGATGTCCCATGATAAAAACGACTTGCATTTTTGACAGGATCATTATCATAATACACAAGATCATTTCCCCAAAGGTTTTTGCGACTAAATCACCGTAACCCGTCGTTGTGTAGATTTGGATCACCCAGTAGAAAGCATATCTATACATTTCAGGGAAGAAGTAAATTTCTGTAAAGAGAAACAAAGCAACAACATTAAACATGAAATTTGGGGTGTAAACAAAATCATACACAAGTTTCTTAAAGTTTTTAAAAATCCTTTACCTGTCGCACCAACCCATGACAGCATGCCATACATCCTAACAAATAAAATGCACAACACTGCCCCGCAGTGCACAAAGAGAACTGCGTGTACAAAGTACTTGATGATTCTAATCCACAACAGACTGGAAAAAAAACAGAAAACGATTTAAATGCCTTTTCTGAACAACCGTAAAACAATGCAGTTCTTGCAATACTGATGTGAATAATGAACACTTTGTTTAAACTTGCTTCAATAAAAGTTCAAATCAAGTTCACTGATCAATTTCAGTAACATACTTGGATGTTATTAATTCTTCCTCCTTCCACATGAACACTAACAGTGTAATGAGCCGAGGTAAGTGAGCCATGCGAGCATAAACAATCACGGAGAGGAACGTAGACAGCTCTTTGCTGAACATTGGGTGCAAAAATAGCATGCTGTATGGAAGGGAGCAGACCACATCGAAGACGAATCCCACTTTGCTCTTCAAGTAGCTCTGGGATGTCAATTCGTAGTCTGAAATGTATGCTCCGCTATCATCATAATAACACATGTGAAACTTCAGGATGACCTGAAAGAAAGGAGGCACGAAATAAGCAAAAGTGTCTGAGCTTTGGGAATAATCGAGAGCTGAATGTAAAACAGTGCTGACAGTTCATCCCAAAAATGCAACTTACCTCAATCATCATAATGGATTCAATAATCAGTGCTAGCAGGAAGATATACCAGTCAACGTCAGACACAGAGTGCTGTGGAAAGAATGAGAGAGGAGACCATAATCCTTTTTATGAGGAACCATCCCTGTAACAAGTAAATTGTTACTGTGCAGAATACACACCATGTATGTTATTGCCCAGAAAAGGACGGTGATCAGGAGACATGAAATATACTGATAGGCCAGTCGTAAAGTGTTCTCGGGGTCAATGGTTTTATTGTGTATTCTTTTCAAGAGGATGAAAAGACTCATGAAGATTTCTTTGACTGCTGTCCACCGAGTGCTGTCCAGAGCCGTTTGCTCTGCCTCAGCCATACACTCGCTATGCCATTTAAAATCTGTAAGAAAAACAAGCGTCACAGTACATGCGTTCATCTGACGAAGATCTAGACTTGGCTAGATGAGGCTCCTGGTGTTAAACCTATGTATTTAGTTCTTCGTTTTGTTCAGAACTGGTGAAAATTCAAATGTTGTGTCGCCCTGTTTCGCTGATATAGTCAGGGTTACAGTGAGCTGTACATTTTGGAGAGATACTACGCAGTGTGTGTGACCGGGCTAATACAATATAAATTAATTGCTGCATCCCAATCCGAGTACTATCCGTCCTAAATAGTATTCGAAAGTAGAATTAGTATGTCCCAAATCGTAGTATATTGAAAAGAGTATTCCAAAGATTCCCGGATGGTCTACTGCTTCCCGTAAAAATTCGAAGTGCAGAACGATGCACACTCTAACGGCTAATATTACCCACAACTCACCGCGAGTAGGCCGAGTTTAGTGACGCTCCACTGCATTAATAAATTATATAACTGATGTGTCACTACATTACATATGAAACATTACATACGAAATACGTAAGGGATAATGTACAGGCAGCCGGTTGTTATCGCAGAAATAAGCCTCGACAGTGTGATCAGGAGCCGACGCCAAGCGGAGCATCTTACTGTATAGCACACTGAAGGGATTTATTTCATGATAACAGCTGGCGGCTTGTACATTATCCTGCTTATTACATGGCTACTTGCCACATGAGAAAAAAACGACATATTTTATCAATATTTTACTAGCTGATTTTTACCGAATGCAGACCTTCCGCGAGGAAAAGCCATTTACTTTTGGCGTTAAGATAAGAAACTACATTCAAATGTCACGAACTTGTAATTTGGTTTAATCATTTGTAAATATAATATCGCATATGTTATTAAAAGACATATTTATATTTAATTTGTCAAAGAAAACTGCATCCGTGTTATTAGTTTTGAGAGGTTGTTATCTGGGAATAACGAACCTGCAAATGTCGCGACTGGCCAATCAGAATCAAGCATTCAAATGAGCCGTGTAATAATGAATGAAAAAATACCTTAAAGGGGTCATGACACAGCTAAAACGAATATTATCGTTTGTTGTAGATGTAATGCAATGTGTACTGTATACACGATTTAAGGTTCAAAAAAGCTGTATTTTCCACATAATGTGCTTGTTTGTATCTCCTCTTTGCCCCGCCTCTCTGAAACGCTCAGATTTTTAACAAAGCTCATCGCTCTGAAAAGCGAGGTGTGCTATGATTGGCCAGTTAACCAGTGCGTAGTGATTGGTCGAATACTGCAAGCTTGTGATAACATCAGGTTCCAAAACATTACTGACAGGTACGCCCACCTTACTTGCATATACATTTGGGCGGTCTTAGTCAACTCATACCACGAACTGACGTAGATTTGTGGGGGTGTGGTTACACGAGGTGTTTCAGGCAGGTCTGGGTGAGCATTCGCTTTTAGATAGAATGCATCTTTTGTTCCGACACTTTCATTTTTGCAATTTTACGTACATGCATGGGCAACTTATAACACACCAAAGACACAGAAAAAACACGTATTCGCACCATATGACCCCTTTTAATGAAAAGAAGAGCTGTATTATGATGTGTGTGACAGTAAATGGCCACAATGTTGTCTAGGCAACAACGGCCACTTCCGCTTCCTGTTAGTATGTCCCAGTGCATGCATATTGTTTTGCTACACACTAAAATGTATATACTTTTCCATTACAAAAACAGTACATACTTTTAGTGCATAGTATAAGTAGGCGAATTGGGACACAGCAAATGTCAAAAACCCAAAACCACTTACATCCAGTCTGTCTGAGGAAAACCACCTCTACTGCAGATTTAGGCTTTTTGGACATTTTCACGCAACGATCCTCCTTGTGTAACTGCTCTTTCATCATCGCACTTGCTCTTTGTAATTGCTTGTAGATGGCTGGGTAATACTGGAATGTTTCATCAAGACTTTTCTTTGATAAAACATATAAATCGCAGTTTGTTGCCGCTCTATAAAGAAAGTAGAGGTTAAAAAAGTAAACAAACACTTAAAGGGCTACTTCACTCAAAAAGTGAAAATTCTGTCATCATTTACTCACCATCAGATTGTTCAAAAACCTGAATGAATTTCTTTGTTCTGCTAAACACAAAGGAAGACACTTGGAAGAATGTCATTGACCAAACAGATCTCATCCCCCATTTACTGCCATAGCAGGAAAAATAAATACTATGGGAGTCAATGGGGGATGAGATGTTTGGTTACTGACATTTTTCCAAATATCATTCTCTGTGTTCAACAGAACAAATGAATTTATACAGGTTAGGACCAACTTGAGGGTGAGAAAATGACGACAGAATGTTTATTTTTGCGTGAACTATCCCTTTAACTTTGTTAACTCTGCATGTAAACCTCACCAATAATTCATCTGCCGAATGCTTTCTTGTTTAAAAGAAACACAGTTCAAGCCTAACCATCATTCCCAATATACCAACATGCTTGATGTACCACAATAAAGAGAGTAAAAAAAGCTATATGAACCTTAGTGAGGCAGCTCTTGGTTCTCCCAACAGCAAATTTCTCTCACCAAAATACTGTCCAGCTTTTAATTTGACAACCACTGTTAATTCATTGTTAGACAACACATCCACTTCTCCCTTTTCGATATAGTACATCTATGAAAAACATATTTTGAAAAACAAACTGCTTTCAGGCGAAATGGTGGATATATCATTTGCATTTGCTAATTTGAACGAATCTTTATAAGGAGTCTTAAGGACAATAATCCTTTTATAAAAAAATATACCTCATCTCCAAAGTCATTTCTCTTGCATATGTAATCATTGGCTCTGTAAAGGGACGGGTAAATTTTTCTGGCTAACAGGCGAATGAAGCATCCATCAGTTTCTAGGTCCTCCCTGCAATCCTTTGTCAACATCATCTCAAAAAATGGCTTCTGCAACAACACCTCGTCAATATTAGACTGATAGTTTATTCAGACCTATTACAATTTAAATATTACGGGGTTTTTTACATTTACTGTAGTCATTAAAATGTAATAGGTCTGAATAAACTATCAGTCTAATATTGACATAGAAGCAAATGAAGGTTTCATTTTATAGAAGCTATTACGTTGAGTTTTCCTGCTCTTTTGATGTTGAGAGAAGACAACACATGTGTCTCAGATTCTTGTCTTTCCTCCCTCTGGATATTCAGACCAAACACCTACAGTGAGTAAAGAGACGATACAATTACAGAACTGCACTACACTTTACATTAATAAAAAGCAAGAATATATTTTACCTTTGCTATAAAATCTGCATAAAGAATTGTTGATATATCACCAACTAGTGAAGTGGGCAAATACTCAAACAGTTTGTCCTGATCAATTCCTTTTGTGCGTATCCATCGGAAAGTGTAAAACCGAGCGACACTCTCATATAAAGGCCCAGTTATATTGTGGCTCTTAATAAAAGAAAAACAATCATGTAGGTTGAAAAGGTTTTGTATGAAGTTAATACAACAGAAATGCATGTTTATAATATAAAGAATGAGTACCTTTAAGAATAATTTCATGCTCTCGGTTCTCTTTGTATAAGCAGATCTGACAGCATCTGTGTTGGCCAGCATGGCGGTGATAGTGCCGGATAACCAGCCCCAAAACAGCATTGCAGCAATAATGACAAAGATCGTGATGGTTTTCTGACAGTTTAATGCCCAAAAGAAAGATCAGTGTGGAAAAAGTAATGTATCTTTCACTCGATTTAAAAAAAATTGATCTTAAACGTTTAATAAAATCAGACACCTGACTATTTACTTTTAGAATAAAAAATATATTTTATAAAATAACTATAAAAAATCTAAAACAATATGTTCATTGTAATAATAAAACCTGAATGTTAACCATATTTTACTGTAAAAGTATCATCTTGCTGAATGTAGATTTTACTTTTCAAAAAATGGATGGTAATTCAAACTTTATACTTTCAAAACCAAATATTTAATATTATTTTACAGTAACTAAATGTAATATCTCATAAAATCTTTTACATATTTGTACTGCATACGTGATGGTTATTTAATGTATATTAAACCAATTACCAGTTTTACTGTAGCATATTAAAACGTGTTGTTATTGTTTACATTACCAACATTAAGGCTATACTGTAAATAAATAAATGTTGGAGAGCATTATAATTATATTATTACAATATTCAGTCATACTGCAGGTATTGTATTGGAAAGTATGCAGTAATGAGAATTGAGGCTAAACTTTGATAAATATTTTACTAGATGTGTGAGATTCACTCATAATTTGAATAATCTGCTACTGCGGTCCTTACCGATAAAGTTTCATGAGGATAGATGTCTCCAAATCCAATGCTACACATTGTTGTGGTGGCAAAGTAAAAGCTCACTAAATACAACTGTGGGAAAGTAACTGTGTCTGAAAGAAAGAAATCCGATGTTGTTTTATTGCCATTTTAACATGCGTATATATATTAAAACCTATATACAAAGGTTTTATTTGCAATATGAATAACATTGTAAAGAATAAAACAAACAGCAAATCAATCTAAAAACGTTCACTGGTCAAAGTTCTGAAGAGAAATACATACCATAGTCAACATCAAATGAGTTGTTCAAGTGTGACACCCAAGACGACGGTGTACAGTTGTGCTTTATCATCGGTAAAAAATAACTGTGCTCATAGCCGTGAAGATCTTGCGCAGGGCAAACGCTTGCAAACATAATGCAAGTGCTGAAGTGTATAAAAAGAACACAGTATAACAACAACTTCAGGAAAGTGATGATGTTCTTTTCTCTAGTAATATCTTCCTGCAGGTATGAAAATGCAAGAGGCACGCGGTATAACTGGAAAACGTGAGGGATCCTCAGGTATGCGTACAGATGCAATGCTTCATTATTGGCATAAAAGCCATTTTCACTGATGGGTGAAACCACCAGCCAACCCACAATTTCCCAGGGAAAGCAGGTTATGAAATCCACAAGAAAGCTGGTTTTGATGTAGTGATGCGTTATTTCCAGCGGGTCGACTTGAAGATCGTTGTCTTGGTAGAAAGCAACATGCATGCAGATGTATATGTCTATCCAACAAAGCACTCCGAGTGCGTAACAAGCGATCCACAGCTCGATTTTGTAGTGTAAAAACGCGAAAAGCAAAGAGGATATGACGCTGACTGCGATGGCTAGTACGATCCGAAAAATCACCCATTTTACATAAATTGTACTGCTGGGCACAATGGCATTCCTAAAACAAAATGGGAAAAAACCGAGAGCAAAATATGATGGGGTTGTGCTAGTATTTCAATAAACCACTTTTAAGAACAATACTTTTAATTTGAAATGAAGTATTTTAGGAATATTACTGATTTAACCACTTTGCACAAAAGGGTTTTCTCCAAATGTAATATGGGCAATTTTAAAAGTAGCGGATCAGTAAACTTACTTCATTAAGAAAACTGATGGGCAAGACCATAAGATAAAATGAAGAATGTTTTCCTTTAAACTTCTGTAGAGACACAAACACACACAAGCACGTAATCGATTAAAAAGTCAATTGATTGAAATACCTTTTCCACATTTATTTGTAGGTAAAGGGATTCATCTCTGATTTTGAACCTCCTAAATTGTTGCAAATGTTTATTAAACTCCTCTTTTGTGATGTTGTGCAGAAGAACAACTGCTAAAATGTAAAACTTTCAGAGGTCAATAACAGTGGCACATTTCATTTTCATCTCTTCCAAGTACCACAAGGAAAACTCTTTGCTTACTTTGGCCTCCGTGGTCCTAATCGTTTGTTCTGAAATTTCTGGTATTTTTCAGCAGCTGTTTCTTCCTCTGATCCAGCATAGATTGGAATGTTTCCAAAGTCCTCAACATCTAGAAAGATTTGTCATATTTTATTTCTAAAAAGCAAAGTGAGCTTAGCATAAAAATAGAACAAATATTCAGATATACGGAACATTGAATAGACAACTTTCCTCGCTCGGCCTTTAAAGCTTTTAAAATGACTCACAGCATTTTGACTTCTTGCAATATCTACGGCCGTGAAATGTCAACAGGACTTTCTTTCTCTTGTGTACAGCATCAGCTTCATCTTCTTCAGTTCTCCTTTGCCTCTTCATTTTGTTCTCCACGGTCATTTTCAAGGTCATGTGGTATTCGGAATTCGCTTGAAGTTCTTCCATTTGCCTAGAGGAGAGACCGTTTTGTCATGAAAATGGTCTTTAATTTGAACGTTTTATAATTCGCTCTTACTCGGTTTAGAAAACCTACCATTTTAGCACAGGATACTTCTCTAGAACTACTCTGACCTTTTCAAAATCGATAGATAAAATTTCACAGCAAGTCATCGTGCGCACTGTCAACATGGCAGGTTTTGCGAACAGAAATCCTGCCTGCCGGAACAAAAACAGAAAAAAAGTGAATAAAATGAAAACATGTAAACTTCAAATAAACAATACATAGCCGACCATTCAAACATTACTGTACCTCTCCAAAATACATCCTCTTCCGATAGCGACCAACAATTTCTGAAAGGTCGTCACTCAAAATCTACAAAAATATTTAGAGATTTCTCTCTCAGGCAATTGCTAACTCATCGGTTCATAAAATTTACTGCAAAGTATTGTTTTAATTAAGGCTTATGTTTAATAAAAACACAAATTAATTGGTATGCAAATGATGTCATTTCTTAAATTTAAATTCTGAACTGATTGACAGTCGTTTATCCTAAATATCCTAAATGTGTGCTCTCACTGAGCGTGTGTGTGTGTGCGTACTTGTCTGTGTACGTACGTGTGTGTGTGTGTGTTGTGTGTGTGTGCGTGCGCATCCGCGTGTGTGTGTGTCTCTGTGTCTGTGTGTGTTGGTGCGTGTGCGTGTTCTGTGTGTGGAGTGTTTTGTGTGTGGGTGTGTCTGTCTTCTGTGTTTTCAACCTTTTCTTGTTTTTGCAGGTACAACTTTGATTGTTTTGCTTGTAGTCAATGTGTCTCATGTGCAGCTGCTTTGTAACAATGAAAATTGTAAAAGCGCTATATAAATAAAGTTGAGTTGAGTTGAGTAGTAGTCATGCTTTTAAATGTGTTCTGAAATGGTACCGGAGATTATATAATATTTAACGTGAACATTTTATGCTGACCTGACACATTCCTCTCCGAATACAAAAGAGCTCTCTTGTGATAGTGTTACTGTACTGGACTATTTCTCCTTTAGGAAAGAAGTACATAGCTGAGATTGAAGCAAGTTCCTGTATGAATGAATGTCCCGCTTCTACAAAGTAAGGAATCTGTAGGAAAAAAGGAATCTTTGTGTTTCTTTTGAATCACCTCTCATTATAATTAAAATCGATCCTTTAGGTCTGTTACTTTCCCCATGCGTTAAAAGTGCTGTGATAAAGGCCCTCGCTTATAAGAACAATACGTCTTTTTCATATTTTTTTTTTATTAGGGTTAAAGGAGATTATTCTTTAATAAGGTAAGTAATAAAGGAACCTTTGATAGAAGTTCTCCTCTTTCTGCCATGAGAACAGTCCTCTTAAGTTCAGCTGGCAAGTCCCGCATAATAAAGGGCCCTCTTGGGTACGCCTCACCTCTGAAAAAAAGAAAAGCAATATGGTTTCTCAAGTGTCCTGGTAAAATGAGAAATCAAGTAAGATCTTTGCACAGAGATTTTTTACACAAAACGATCAAGTTTTTGTTAGTGGGTGCATTGATAAGGCATTGGTTGTATTAAAGTCCCAGTGAGATTAAAAATGACAATGCCTATTTTTTCATGAAATATTGCAGTGTTTATTGTAAATAGTTTATCAATGTGGGTGATTCTCTTTTTAAAATTCGTCTGCCTTCATAATCTTTAGTGAAAATCTGAAAATCTCCTTTAATGACTATCCATCTTAGATGACGCATGTTAGACGGCTTGGGCAGAGCATCCGTTAATTCCTCCCCTTCAACTGTCAGTCTGCTGCCAGATCTATTTCAAAACGCAACGGCTGTTTTTATACATCCAATCAAATCGCAGAGTAAGACGAAAGCCACGCCCACTATTTTTCTCATTCAAAATTCCATTTCACTTGGAAATGTGTCAAAATACTTTGGAAGTAAAAACAAATCGCACCTTCTGGTTCACAGGGACTTTAAGTATCATACTGCCTCTCACTTAAAGGATTACAGTCATTCAATATTTGCAATGTGTCTGCCTGGGAATATAGCTACAGAAGCCACCTCTGCTGAGGTCACTTTATAAACAGTACATATTTTTTAATTGTTCATTGATGGAAATACAAGACAAAATATAAGTCAGATTGAAGCTACAACCGTGACATAATACTGTATACATTTGCTGGAGAAAAGGAACAAGGTAAACATACTGGTATTTAGACCACAGATGTTTCATATATTCCATCACTCGGTTTTCTTGGGATACAGTGAGGTCGTGACGCTCCATGAAGTGACGCATTGCCGAAAGAAGATTCTGGAAACTTACCCTGTGCAAAAAAATGTGTGTGAATTCATCACAATTACTGAAACATATTGCTACAGAAGTGTACGTGTACAAATGTAACTGAAACCGTTTGTAGTGAGCACAAGTAAAAAAAAAACGCTACATGAACCTTTTCTAGATGAAATCAGATTAAAATGATTGTCTGTGGTCAAAAATTCACCTCTTAGCATTTTCACCAGATATAGTGGCAATAATCTGGCTAATAATGTAGTTAAAGATCAGTAAGCCAGTAAGACCAACAATTACAGCCAGCATTTGTTCTAATGGAGAACTAGGCAAAATGTCACCATATCCTGAAAAGAACAAAAAGAGTGTCATTATACTGCAAAACATACTTTTATCAATTTTGTAAACAACAAACAACAAGCCTGCCTAGAAGACATCGCAACTTGGATGAAAGAGCATCACCTCCAGCTGAACCCTGCCCAGTCAGAACTACTTGTGTTCCCGGCACGGTGCAACACGATATCAGCATCCAACTTGGCAAAACCACAATCACTCCTTCCAAAACAGCCAGGAACCTCAGAGTCATATTCAATGAACAGCTGTCCTTCAATGATCACATTGCAAAGACAACGCGTTCATGCCGATATGCCTTATTCAACATTAGAAAGGTTAGACCCTATCTCACTGAGCATGTGGCACAACTCCTTGTCCAGGCCCTGGGAATCTCAAGGTTGGACTACTGCAATGCTCTCCTTGCTGGTCTTCCTGCAAAGGCTATCAAACCACTCCAGCTGGTTCAGAACGCAGCAGCACGCCTCGTCTTCCAAACAGCCCAAAAGGGCTCATGTGACACCCCTTTTCATCTCTCTCCACTGGCTACCAGTTGAAGACCGTATCAGATTCAAGTCACTAATGCTTGCCTACAGGACTACCACTGGATCTGCACCGGCATACTTTCACACCCTCCTACACTCCTACACCCCATCAAGAACCCTGTGTTCAGCAAACCAGCGGCGTCTTGTATTGCCTTCTCATAAGGGCAGTAAACCGCTTTCCCGCTCATTCTCCTTCACAACTCCTTCCTGCTGGAACATTCTTCCTAACTCGGTCCGGTCAACCACATCTCTCACAACATTAAAAAAACTACTTAAAACCCATCTCTTCTGTGAATACTTGACAGACAAATGAAAAGAAAAATGAAAAAAAAACACTAACCCTCTCTCTTTCTCTCAACAGGTAGTGGTCTAGCTTTTCTTGAAACTAGTAACTTTGTATTAGCACCTACTGTATTATTGCTCCTGTGTGACATATCACTTATTACTCCCTGAACTCTTTGTAAGTCGCTTTGGATAAAAGCGTCTGCTAAATGACTAAATGTAAATGTAACAATTTGTCTTTTTGACGTTTAGAGGTAGGAGTGGGATTTAATAGGACTATATAATATATTGTTAATTGTAATTTTCCTCCAGATTTAGCATATTACATATTACGCATTTTTATATTCGCTATTAAATGGGTAGGTTTAGGGTTTAGGTTTGGGGGTAGGTGAAGGGGTCTAAAAATATAAATAGCTTATCAATACAATTATTTAAACGCACTGATACAAATATCTTAATGAGATACAAAATTTGTAAATATTTTATGTTTTTTTAGCTAAAAATGCGTAGCAATTTTTTACGTTGTAATACATTAACTTAACGTACAAATACCTACGTATAAACAATGAGATCAGGCTGCCATTTGAACCATCACAAATGCAAATATATACTGTAGATTACATTAATGACCCAGGCTGTGTTCAGACCAAACGCAAACTAAGCGATTTGCGTGAAGAAATTACATAAAGTCAATAGGAAGACGCAAATAGATGCAAACTCATGACGCGCGTTGAAAATTTTTGACTCCAGCGAGAAATTCCCATGAAGAGCTCATTGACACCTACTGTTCGTGTTTGGTGTAAACACAGCAGTACACTTGAATACAAAATTTATTTTAAATATCGTATACTTTTACCTTCTCACTGACTGCACTTTATTAAAGTCTTCTTTAATTTCTGATTTATTCTGTTTTATACACATTTTAAAAACAATTTTATGACTTTTTATTGTTATTTCAATTATTGTTACAGTCACTTGTATTCATTATGCATCTTTTTCTCATTGCAAATCATTTCTATGTAAAGACTTACTGTATAGGCTAATAGATTCAAAATCCCATAAATAGTTTCATCAAGAACTTACCTACACTTGTCATTATTGCAATTGTCCAATATGTAGCATATATATAGTGATACAAGTTATTCTGACTAGAATTAAGTCCAGCATTCCCTGCCCATGAATCCTCAAGACACCTTAAAAAAGAACAAGTCAACAAAATCTGTAAAACATGATCTACGAAATATAGAGCTATTTTCTTCTTTGAAATCTACGATAAAACAGAAATAAACTTACTTTACTTCAGAGCATGCTGAGAGGTACAAGACGCCAGCACAAAAGTGCACAAAGAAAGTGAGGAGAAAGATGCATTTTGCTGTCCTTTGTACAAACAGGTTCTTATATATGTCACTTTCCTTTTTGCAGAAATACAGATAAATCTGAAACCGTAAGATAACTGATGTGGTCAGGCATCAGGAATTCAACCAAAGTCATTTTAAATAAACTGATTCTACCATACCAACTATAAAAAACTGTTAAAAGGAGAAAACATTCTGTATATAATATAGCATGTGGCAAAAACAGTAAAATGTCTTACGTACCTTACGAAGCCAAATAAGTCTATTTGCTCTTAATGAGCCTAACATTGTCCAATGTTTAGCACCAGTGTAGGCAAAAGAAATTAAATCCAGGGGTAAAATAGCAAGGACATCATAATACAGGTTCCGAGATCTTTGATATGCTTTAAATATCACTGATAAACTGATCACATATCCTAGCGGAAAAAGTCAAAGGAAGTTTAGGGTTCACTTCTATCGATAAGAGTAGTTCATTCTTTCAGATTTCATGTTCCTGTACGATGCTGCTGATCATAAAACTCTATAAAGAAGACGTCAGAGACAAAACAAAGCCAGACATCTGTCATTTTACCATCTTCAGTTAGAACTTCAGTCCGAAGAGTCACGAGTATGTCAAACGCAGCAGCGATATCAATCAGAGCACCGACTGCGAGGTAAAGTGCACCCCAGCTTTCACTGTAAAGTCCTGCATAGATGATGACAAAAAACACGGTTATAAAACATTCAGTTCTGGTCCTTCTAAGCCGTTATAAAATACCTGATTTGTAACTGCTGACAGCATTACATTAAACATCTTATGGGGCTTATCGCTTTATTACACAAATCGCTGAAATGGTCATTTCATGGAAATGTGTGCCTGTATATTTTACATAGAAAATGGTGCTCTACCCATATTTCTAGCTAATAAGAAATCACTTCATTTTATGATTATTTTCAATGATTAATAACAGATTAAACTGTTTATTCTTTTGTTAGTGAACTATGAACTTACATACCCATAGTGTATGTATTGTTGGTGAAAAACAGCACCCAGGTCTCCAGAAAAACCGAAAGAGTGATGCAGAAGAAAAAGAAGATCTCCCACTTTTTGGCAAAAGCCTGATCAGGGTGAATAGTTCTCTTCCAAAAAGACTAATGAAACAAACACAGCCAAACATTCAACAGCATTAACTGATATAAATGCTGAGGTATAAAACACATATATCAAGCTTACAAAACAGGTTTTTAGAATCAATGTGATGCTTTTTCTCACCTTGGTATTTTTGCTTCTTAAATATGATTTAATCCGACTATGCTGGTTTGAAAGACTGTCCATGAACGATCTGAAAATCCTCTTATCCTTTGCCTACAACACAGGTCTACAATCATGCTTAGAAATGGTCACGTTTGACTTTGAATTTGATACTGAAACTGGTCAAAGGACCACTCTCGTCTGTTACTATATCCTTTGGCTGTTTCTAAACCAGCTAAAACAAGGTTTACATTCATTCAAAAAAATTAAATCAAACTATTAGCGACTTACCTGAAGGTTGACGCTCAGGTCTTTTTGAAATACTACATTTTGTGGACGCAAAGCAAGTCCGTATGCAAACGCTTCTCGTAGCGGATACGTGAAATTTTCAAGACGCTCATTTATAGCTTTGCCAATCTTAACACCGGCTTTAAAAAAAAATGATGTGAAACTCTATTAGTGACAAATTCATGATCAGTAATAAAAGTTCAAAATTGTAATGTTCCTACTTTCAGGGTAGTCAGCAAAGAGAGAAAGCAAATCTTTTCGTTCCAAAACAGAAATTTCACTCAATGTCAATGCACATATGGTAGCATTTCTGGGAATGCTGTACAGCAAATGAGCCTAAAACAACAAATGAATGAGGTTAAACTGTGCAGTTGGAAAGAAAGCTTTTAAAATAATTGATGTATGAGGAAAGTGGTCTATACTGTCCTAGGATAATAAATGTCTAGTAAGTTAATCATTTAAAGGTCATACGTTACCTCTCCAAACAATAAACCAGGCAGTAGAGTGGCAATCCTATCACCAGGATCTTCTCCATAAATCTCAAATGAAACCATTTAAATTACATTTAAACAGTCGATATTATGAATTTGTTAGCTAGTGTAATACAAAGTTACTCGTGAATGTGCTTTTGGTTGTGTTGGTCATTTATGTTAGGCATACCTGCACAAGTCCATGTTTAATGTAATACAGATTTGGATAAACTTCTCCAATTTCAGCCAGAATTTGTCCAGGGCTGTATGTGTAGGTGTTACATTTCAACGACAATGCCCTTTTAAACCCACTTTCGGTTTCTCTGAATAACTTAGCCTTGAAAGATCAATAACAATTGCTTTTATTACTTTACCTATGTGCTAAACGCTGTTTAGGCTTAAGAAATTATAAGATGACTTACTTTTTCTATCAGAGGTTTATAATAACAACTCAGAACATCCGAATGCAGCACAAACGGGAGATCATCCATCAGTCCTGCAATGACCCGGCCCTTCTGATGCGTCCATAGACCATAATAATACGCGTGAACCCACGTCTGGATGTCCTCTGGTAATCCCATATGTTTCTTCAATAAGTAGGGAAGACAACTATTAGCAGGAATGACGTAAGGTGAACTAAAATCTTACAATCTTGTTTTACAAACCACATAATGATGAACAGTTTCCATTCTGTGGTAGAATTTTCCTCTTTGTGCATCCATGTTGCTTATCAATGAGCTCATATTGGTCATGATGATTCCAAAGGAAAGCAGTCCAAGAACCATCACAAATGATGCAGCAGTGACCTCTTCCAAATATGTAGCATGCACATCCCCAAATCTGTTCAATATAGCACGAATGAGCGAACAGCAACTATGAAATTAATATTTTTACGACAAACATCAAATATTTAACTCATCTGATGATATGTCTGAAAATTCATGGGATTTGTAAACATAAAGACACACTTTCACAGTTAGGCCTGATATTACCTAAACATAATTTTTTAAGTTGGGTGGACTTCAGTCTCTGTTTGTTGAGTCAACTCAACAAACGTGCTTGTGATAGGTTGCCTTATTATTTTAAGTTGACTCATCAATTTTTTTACAGTGTATAAATAGACTGCTATAGAGCATACATCTGAAATCGCATGTGTTTCATGTTATCATCACGGTTATGATGTATGCTGAAAATGCAACAACTTCGACATGCTTTTACTTCACTCACCCTATGGCACAAAGTGTGATAGCTGCCCAGTACAATGATGCAGTATAGTACTCCACATCTGAGATTCTTGTCACATTGGTAGAAACTGTAAGAAAAACAGTCTTTATTATTATCCATCATAAGAGAGAAAGTAGACATCAATGTAGTAGTGCAAACTGTTATCATATCAAAAGGTTAATTCCACATGTAAACTTATCAACTGTACATAAACAAGATTTTTACTAATTCTAGGCAAAGGGTGAAGGGTGCTAAAACAAAGTAGCTTTGATTCCCAGTTCCCTTTGTTTAATTCTATAGATTTATAAGACACATACAATAATTAAATGACCATAAATCGTTTGAAAAGTAGCAAAAGTACAAGTATCTTCTGTACACGAAAGGATATTAAAATTTACATGGAAACACCAACATATTTACAAAGGACTCCCTTTAAGGATTTCATATCACTGTTGTGATGTTGTTTTCCGTCATGCCATCAAATTCTGCTGTCTTTCGACGTGTTTTTGTTGTTCTGCTCTCTTAAGTGCAATTGGTTTTTTGTCGTTAGGGAAAACTTACAGTCTGGTAGCAGCTGCAACCAACTCATTTTGAAGCAATGCCTTGGATGACCTTCAGAAGTTCCAATACATGCTTGTCGAAACCTGACAAGTCACAAGATCCCATTTACTTGTCTTTTTTATAGCAAACCACTAATATTATTGTGTTGTCTTAAACATTTTGCACTGAAAATGAAATACTCTATGGAGAATGTGAAGCTGACGTCATGGCCTATGTTGCATGTTGCAGTGGCACCGCCATCTTGGGAGGATCATACTCCACTACTATTATTGTTTTGATATGTACCGGAGAGATCGAAAGTGAAAGAACCATGCTTTTCCTAAACGACTCTGCATAATGCTATTACAGTTTTTAACACAGCAAGACTGACCTACCATAGTTATATCTCCTTATCAAACAAGAAAAACAAAACGCTGCATTGAACGCACTAGCAGCGATCCTGCCAAGGTGGCGTAATATTCAACACGAAAGTCACGTAGCTTCACATTCTCTATTTGTGATAAGAAGTTAAGACCTTTTTTATGAACAGACCCTTTTAGAGCGTACAGAGACTCACCAAATGCATGCAGATGTTTGAAAACACAGGATGCCAATGGAGAAACAATGAAGAGCTGTAACATAAACTTTGTTGATGTCTGGCTCCCTGTTGAATGAGGCTACAAACATAACAACTCTTTGACAACTTAATCAGTATACATAAACTGAACATGTATTATCAAAGTATATATTTGAGAATCTATATGAAGTAAGCAAGACTTACATATTAAACCAAACAACCTGAACACTCTCAGACATCTATTTGCTTGCATGAACGTCAGGTCAGAGAAGGCCATTTTCAATGTTTCGAGTGGCAAAACAGACAAGAAGTCCAACAAAAACCAAGTCTGAAAGTATTTTTTGCGGACCCTCTTGGGGTCTATTATGACCACCCCATGATCTTCGTGTCCAATGTAGAAGCGCGAGATGATGTTTAAGATGAAGCTCACATCAAGACAGTATCTTATGAAGATGATCCCTTGGACGGTCGAGTTAAAAAACAGCTGTAAAATAAATAAATGGGACGTATGAGCAAACTCGTTTCTTAGTTCGCTCATCTTTTGAGTTTGGTACCTGTTGGCTATATGTGGATGTCTTAAAAATATAGGTAACTGAACCTTTTAAATATTCAGAAATTAAGATTTTTCTTTTTATCTGAAGCTTTGATTTGACTATAAATTTACGTTGTTAACAGTATATTAAGCATAAATATTATATTAAGGAGTCTAGTTATAGTTATTATTGTGGGTCAGCAGGAAAAGCTCATCAGCTTTTGCATGAATGTGACACAGTGACATTAAAACAGTGACACCTGCTGGCTGGATAAGGTACTGTTTAACAGCACAACCTAACCTACCCGTGCCACGAAAACTTTTTAAAAGTCATATACGTTTCTTATCTGTGTGGAGTGAAAAGTTATAATCTTCAAAAAAGTCAGGGGCTTTTGGGAAAAAATATCTTACCTCATACAGACACAGCGTTACAGCTGCCAAGCACGTTAAAGAAATGAACACATTCCACACTCTGACAATGTGCTGCTTCGGAGAATATACTTCAGACACCTCATCATCCTGCTTGCTCTCGTTTGTGTCTTCCATTTTTTCCAATTCTCGATAAATCCAAATTGTTTAAGATCTCTGAAACCCAATAAGACTTGATTGTAGCAACAACAACAAAAAAACATTAGTTAAACATTAGATAAGTAGCCTACTCGTCTCAGCCACAGTCAGTTAAATTCGACAAATTTAACAAATAGGCTACTAGTTTACAAACTTTCACAATCAAAATATTTAACAGTTCTATCTACAGTTTTCTCTAACGTTATATGCTGTGTAAGCTTTAAAACGTCGACTCTTCATATCTTGTGCTGAAGAAACCGTTACATCTGTTGCCATGGTGTTGAGAAAGGTGCTCGAGCCCACAAGTTTCGAAAAAGATGTAATACATATTTCGTAGCACGAAAATAAACATATGCACCCACCTGACTGATTTATTAGTGTATACAATGCATTTTGTGTAATCATGTTTTATTACAAATTTTAAAAAAATGAACAAAAGTTTATTACGGCTGTTTTTTTACAACAACAAAAAACCCACAACCTGCTATTAAATCATGAGTAATTTGCTATTGAGGGTATAATCATTTTTACGTTTCGTAAAAACCATTAAATTGCCAACTCCGTGCTACCTTTACCTATAAATGAAAGGTATTACTATAAAAGCAATGGATTACAATATTCTTGTTAAATCCCTCCTTAAATAAAACAATTTTACAAAACGCAAATGTCTAAGTGTGGCATACACAACAATAAAGTCCACATAAAACAGAAAATTAGAAACACATAGCCTGTGGCAAACGAGAAGGGGGAGTCTGCAGACATGGAGCAGGCAGTTTTACGCCCCAAGCAGTTTTGCGACCCAGGCAGTTTTACGCCCCTGTTTTTACTTATTTGTCCAGTAGGGGGCACTGTACATTAAGAACCACCAGAACAGACCTAAGAACAGATAACTTCATCGTCCATCACGAGTTATGGTAAATAAACGTTTTCAGGCAATCGTACAACATGTATAGTTTTAAATGATTCATTGATATCGATATGAATTCATTTCAACATCTAAAAAGATATGTACGGTATGTGTAATTTATACTCAAGACAATAAAATGTATACTTATTGACCAGGACCAGGTCGATGTTCTGTCTGGATCAACCTAGTGTATGCTTACTCGATATCTCTTACTCGTTTTCATAATTATTTTCTTTTTCATTTTATTTTGTTGTCTGTCTCTAGCCTATGTGATGGCCTTTTCTGGTATCATATTCTTCTGCCCTTACGAAAATTGACCATGGTTTTACTACAGTTAAAACCCAAAAATCATGGTTACTGTAGTAAAACAATGGTTATCACAAAATAACCATGGTTTTGAAAACCATGTTTTTGTAAAAACCACAGTAATCAATGCACCAAAAAACCATGGTTACTACACTTGTACCACAAAAAAAAAACATGGTTTATTTTCGTAAGGGTGACCCTGTTTACTTGCATTAATACATAGCGTTACTACAGTAGGCTTATATGTAAACCATTTCAATTTAGCTGCACACGTACTTAAGTTATTTATTATTTTAAGTTGTTACAACTTCCTACAAAATGGAGAGCCCCATATTCAAAACTAACAATTAATCACAGGTGAGAACATCACAGTCAACATAATAATTAGCCAGCAAACAATTTTCTTAAATGTGCATTAATAAAACAAAAAAATCAATAATCCAGCACCAACAACCACAAACATGTTCAAACTCAAATTGAAAACTTTATTCCCATATGGAATAAAATAAATGATCATATTATGTAATGTACATATAAAATACATTTTTGTTAAAATAGCTTAATGAACCTGATTAAAATGTACGTGCTCCTAATGTGGGTTTTATCATGTTTGTGATTGTTAGTGCTCAATTAATCGTGTATCTTGTTTTCTTAATAGCAATTGTTGGCTGGCTAATGAGGCCTATTATGTTGTGATGTTATTGATCTCATCTGTAATAATACATGGAAATAATAAAAATGTGTTCAAAAATGCATTTTACATATTTACTGAACTTTTAACTAATAGCTTGTCTAATAAATACATAAATGACTTACAGAGACATATGTGGCAATGTTTTAATGACATTCTCAATTTTCTTTGCACAGTCCATCATCAGTGGCCAAAAGAAATCAAAGTGACTTGATATATATTGCAATCCTTCTGCCAAGACCATGCTTGTGCCTGTGTACGTTGACAATCAGGACCAAACTGATGACCTACTTTCACCTCACTTTATTTCTGGACAGGACACCCACACAGACTCACAGTGACACAATCAAGTTTATTATGGATGTCCTTTTTCCAGAGGTGGGTCCTGTGTTAGCTGTGCTCCTCAGATTTATTTTGTAATTGCTTTAAAACAAATGTTTTGGTTAATGTAGAAAGGACACTCAGTTTTGTTGTACAACATTTTTTTAAAATAATTTTGATACTGAAATGATACTACTTGTTTGGGGTGTGACCCATCTTGAATTAACTCTTTTTTTGATAGTCCATCATCTGTTCCCTTGCTGGTTTGGAAAATCTCACCATGCTGGAGGCTGAGGAGAAATTTCTACAAGGGCCTGTCATTGACGTAAGGTATGTAAGGATGCTATAAAGGAGAAATGGTCAAGCATGACATCCTGCCATTATTTCCAATAACAATTTTCTCTACAACTTTAAACTTTCTTTTATCAGTGAGCGGGAGCAGTTTGACAGGAGGATTAAGAACATTTTCAGTCATTATCGAGAGCCATCCTATAATGATCATCAATCCTGTTTTTGATAATGGTCTTAATAAATAATGTTGTTCACAAGAAACTTGTCACTTTTTTCTTAGAAGATAAAAGACCTTAGAAATTTCTTAAAGTGGTGAATTATGTTTTTCTTCATGAAATAGTATGCAGGACACTGTTCTAAATGCAGGGCAGATATTTAATTGATGTTTCATATGATTGCACTTAATGTCTTATGGGCTAAATAAGGTTCATATTTGAATGTAACTTTGCCTATACATTCACAACAAACACTCAAGTCTTCTGTATATTTGTATATTACTAGGCCACAGTAGATTATATATTATTGTTGTACTGTACATCTGATCCAACTGTATTATTATTAATTTTTCAATTCACAAAAACACTAAATTGCAGTTGCAATTGCAAATCAATTGTCTCCTGTAAGCTATGTATTAAGACCGTTAGTAGATATCTACAAATATTTAAACCTGTTCTGCATATTGTTACTTAAGCCATGGTTTCTGTAGAAAGATTGGTTTTGCCAAAAGTCACCAATACAACAACAACAAAAAAACATGGTTACTACACTTTTACCATAGTTAATTTTCACTGGTCCAGAAGCACTTCCAGTTACAGTTGTTTATTTATTTACTTTTAATCTTACACATACATAATTACATTTTTGTTTAACAGTTTGATTCGGTTACAAATATTTTATTTTGTCGTTCAACTCCCCCTACTGGACAAATAAGGAACAACAGGGGCATAAACTGCTTGGGGCGTAAAACTGCCTGCTCCAGGTCTGCAGACTCCCCATATAGTGGCAAACAGCAGTTTTCCTTCCTTCACAGCTTCTGAAGCGCAAATGACAGAAGTAGCCGATAAGAAAATCCCAAACTTTACTACACTCTAAAAATGTCTTAACAAACTGTTCCTGTCATGCTATTTAACAGACATAGGCTAGCTGTTAAATGTATTTATCAATGAATTAATTATAGACTGGGTGAAGGTGAGGTCAGAATTCTCAGGTCAGACTTCTCAGTTGTTTTTATTCATAAAACCAGGATAATAAGACATGCGAACTTCAGAAGCTGGGGTAACTTGTAGCAACGGGAAGATTCTGTCTTGTATTAGCCTTAATGTAAACTTATTAGTAGCCGAAGGTTTAGTTAGAACATCTTTTTGCAGATGTTAGGTGTAATTCGCATCTGCGTTTTTTAGCCTGAGCGTGGCGCTGTAATATTTATCGACAGGCTCTAACTACATATTGTTATAATAAAATGCTTAATCGTGTGTGTATTGTGTTTGAATGATACACCAAGTTAACAGAGGGGGACTGGCAACCATACGGCTAACAAATAAATACTTCATGGGCTATTTTTGACACTTCTGGCTTGTCCGGGCAACATTTCTGTTTAAAAATATTTGGATTCATATTTAAAATATAATTTACATCAAAAAACAGCGTGTATTTTAACAGTCAGTAATAATGATAGGCCCATGTATTATTAGGATTATTTATGCATGTGTCACTTCAGATGCAACTTCAGATGCAACTGAAAAAAATATCACGGCCATTGTAGCCTATAGGCTAAGTGACGTTTATGGTCAAATTATCATAAAAAAGTCTACTTAGTCAAATAGTATCATATTTTATTCTAAAGCTAGAAATCAAACAATGACTACAAATGATCTTTTGGGGGCAATTTATCGGTTAACTGTTTCAGATGAATCACCACGTCACAACTTGTTTAATTCTTTTATATACTGATAGTCCTTATAAACAAATCAGTCAGTGTTGACTGCTTTTCTATTCAAAGTCATCCGTGGAGCAGATAGGGCATGAAAATAACTCAAACCCATGCTTATACCCTTCAAAAACCAGCTCTATGATCCCTTTATATAAAAAAAAAACTATCGTTCTTTTGAACATGTGTACAGTCTACCACATAACAAGCACATGGCAACAGATACCCGACCAACATACCACGACTATTCAAAATGCAAATCAACAACAACATACTGTACCAAGCAAATCAGGTAAACCTATTTTAACTTAATCAATGGTGTGTAAATTGTGTTTTATATTGCTCCAATGTGAAAGTAATTAGACTAAAACGTTTATGCCATATGGCAGCCTACACATAGAAGTTAGACAAATTTGTGTTAAGTATACCAGACCAGAAACTCCAACAGTTTCTTTGTTAGGATGCAAAAAAAAAAAAAACATGGCTAGGACCCAAGACATGGCTAAACCAACTAGAACCTTACCCTAAGCAGAACATTTTGGATGCATTTAGTTAATTGCATTTGCGTGCCATTTGGAGAAAAGTACAAAGAAACACAAGAGGCAAAAGCGTTCAAAATAACTTCAGGGACAGTTCACCCAAAAATGAAAATTGTCATTTACACACCCTCATGTAATTTCAAAGCTGTATAAAATTACATTGTTCTGTTGAACACAAAGATAGATATTTGGACGAATGTTGGCAATTTTCCCTTCAGGGACATCATTGACTACCATAGTAGGAAATGGTAGTGGATGATGTCCCAGAACTGAAAATTGCTAACATTCTTCCAAATATCTTCGTGTTCAACAGACAGAAATATATTCAGGTTTGAAACAACCTGAGGGTGAGTAAATTACAGAATTTTCATCTTTGGATGAACCATCCCTTTAAGATTTATTATGGTACACTAATACTCAATGCTTCAGAGGAAATGGAAATAAAATCAGCCGTTGCATTGCCATCCAGACTAAAGTTACCATATATAATGACAATGCTAGAACTAGACTCTAGTGGATTAGAACTGGACTCCTTCGCGAAACCAGCATCTTGGTTGGAGTTTCCAGACTCTAATGGGTTAGAACTGGATTCCTCAGAACCAGGGTCTTGGCTGTAGTTGCCATTGCCATGCACCTCAGACCCGGATTCCAGTGCAGGTACATCTTGGCTGTTTTTACCATGCACGTGGTATGAACTGGATTCCACTGCAACAGCATCTTTGCTATAGTTGCCATGCACCTGATCTGAACCAGGTTTCAGTGCATCTTCACCTTGGCTGTAGTTGCCATGCACGTGGTCTGAACCGGATTCCACTGCAACAGCATCTTCGCTGTAGTTGCCACGCACCTGATCTGAACCGGGTTCCAGTGCAGCTTCACCTTGGCTGTAGTTGGCCTGCACGTGGTTTAAACCAGATTCCCCTGCAACAGCATCTTGGCTGTAGTTGCCACGCACCTGATCTGAACCGGGTTCAATTGCAGGTTCCAGTGCAGCTTCACCTTGGCTGTAGTTGCCATGCATGTGGTCTGAACCGGGTTCCAGTGCAACAGCATGTTGGCTGTAGTTGCCATGCATGTGGTCTGAATTGGATTCCACAGCAACAGCATTATCTTGTCTGGCAGTGGTTTCTTCAGAACTGATGTTATGAGAAGAAACTACACTTTCCAAAGCATCTCTTGGCATTCCTAAATTGGTTCATAGGAGCATCAGTTGCTCAGTTACACAAGTAAGAACTATTAATATACTGAATGAAGATTTCACCTCTATGGGAAAAATAAATAAATCACCTTTTAAGTTCAAATGAGATGCCTCCAATAAAAGAAAGTCCGCAACAACACGCTCAGCCTCGGCTGATCTTGCATTGTGGTTGTTACCTAGTGACACAACATTCAAACACAAAAAATTGAGTTCATGACCATAAAAGACTGACAGGCAACATCACAATCTCACTTTACTTTAGAAAACACATTCACGTCAGTAGAAAATGATCAAATTATATTTAAGCTTCTAAAACAACTATAACAGAAATGCCAAGAGAATTGTAACTATTAATAAGTGCCATTACTATACAGTCCCTCCATACCTCCATACACCCATTGATGACAAATTATAATAAAACCTAACAACTTCACTGAAGACATTTTGAGCAGAACCTAAAGCACTCCTACCAACAGCAGTCTTTTTATACTGGTAGGTCGAACACGTTTTCATTGATAGTACACAGTTGGGCACCTGCTAAACAGATAATTAGTAACAGGTGCACACTGCTGAATAGGTTTGCAATCACGTGGTTTTTGATGATTTTCTACATAGGAATAGGTCAGTACATAGTTTGGCACCTCCTAAACAGATCATTAGTAACAGGTGCAACACTGCTGAATATAGGTGTTCGACATCGGCCCTGTCCCAAATGGCGCACTTCTGTGTACTTGCGGTCTCGTGGACTTAAATTGCGCGTGCTCGCCAAGTCTACGAGTCCGTAGGTGTCCCATTTGTCTTTTTAGCGTTCAGAAGTCTGCTCGCGAGCGCCTCCTTTGTGCCCTCGATGCGGTCTTCGGCGAAGCCCGCATTGATGGATACTCCACTGAAGTCCCCTACCCAGGAATGCTTGCGAACGCCGTTCGCCAGTGTCGTGGATGGCCCTGTTCCAAATGGCGCACTTGCGGTCTCGTGGACTTAAATTGCGCGTTCTCGCCAAGTCTACGAGTCTGTAGGGTGTCCCATTTGTCTTTTTAGCGTTCAGAAGTCTGCTCGCGAGCGCCTCTTTTGTGCCCTCCATGCGGTCTTCGGCGAAGCCCGCATTGACGCAGACTCCACTGAAGTCCCCTACCCAGAAATCCTTGCGAACGCCCAATCACAGAACGGATGGGAGGAGTGTAGTGGATGTCAGACATATACGTAAACATGACTGATACATTTTTAAATGAATGTTTTGATAAAATTCTAAATTAATTTATTAATTAGTTACTTATTCATATTATTGCTTATTTATTTTCTATTAAGCCAGCTATTCAAGAATAAAAACTTTTAATGCAGTGCATTTTCTTACTTAAGGTAACAAGCCATGTTTTGTTGTAGATTTATATCTAGTTGTCTCTGGGCTCTGTAAAGCAAAACAACACAGCTTCTGTATTATAGAGAAATATTAAATAACAACATATATGCATATTAAGAACACATTATGCACATTAAGTATAGTGTAAACAAATTAATAAATACATTCATGACGTCATGACAAATGGATGCATTACAAACATAAGTATCTATTGCATAATGCTCGGGTGGCATATCAACATATGAAATACAAACATATGAAATACAGAACAATAAAAACCGGCAGCTCCAGTCCCAAATAACAACAGTGGGACAACAAGTGGTCGACTTCACGCGGCGTTGCGCAGAATGATCAGCGAATGACAACAAGTACCGCGAGAGTGATTAGAAAGCACTGCTTGCTTTTTCCGGTGTGATGACCTCAAGTCTGTCCCAAAATGCACTCCCATGTACCCTTGTGGACTCGTGCCTAGTGCCCTATAGGTCTGCACTTACTGACGTCACCAAGTGTGGACTCAGAGGAGGTCCTCAAGACCGGAGTGCGCCATTTGGGACAGATGTCATATACGTAAACATGACGGATACATTTTTATATGTATGTTTTGATAAATTTCAAAATTAATTTATTAATTAGTTACTTATTGGCATTATTGCTTATTTATTTTCTATTAAGCCAGCTATTCAAGAATAAAAACTTTTAATGCAGTGTATTTTCTTACTTAAGGTACAAACTTTAGAAGAAAGAAATAAGTTTGCCTCTTTAGCCTTGGCTTTAGGATTCCTAAACAACTTTTCATTGTGTAAGTTTATGTTAGGCTCCATTAACAGATAGTAAATCGGTTCCCAACATAATATACATTGTTTACATCAGGGTCGGAAATTAACAGAGGCTTTGGAAAAAATGACAACAAGGTGAACAAATCAGAGGGGTATTGCACAAAACCAAGATAAGGGATTAAGCCGGGATATGTTGGTTATCCTGGCTGAATTTAGCCTCAAGCCGGTTGCATGAAAGCAGCTCAAACTTAACCCGGCCAAGTTACTATGGTGATTTATTCTCTGCAGATAGCCTGCTCCAGACCAGGCTAACAGCCAGGCTAAAATTAATCCTAGTGATTCACCTGTATTTCCACCGTCAATCCTGTGAGGAATTAATGTGTTTGCATGCAGCAAACACATTAATTCCTCACAGGATTGATTGCAGCATGTCCATGGTCTTTCTAAGTATGTTGCATCATTTTAATTATCCTGTATTAAAATATTACATATATAGTCATTTCTCATTTCATTTAAATCTGTTGGCTGTTTGTAATTGCAACAGTCTTTTTATATTGATTCAAGTGGTAGTATTATTACTCAGGCCAAGTGTTATATTGCAAGTTTTTTCACTTAATTTTTGGATTTAGCCTATCTTTAGTTAATAAAAGATCTTAAATGTCACTTTTTGCTGTGTGTGCATTTTGTTTAGCATTGGTGGTTCTCTTTTAAATTCTTCTTCACATTCATGAAAAAGGGAGGACACCACAATGTTTTCTAGTTGAATTTTTTTTATTTGGCAGTCCTCATTTGTCTGGGTTGCTTGGATCCTGGAATAGAGAGAGCAAAAGCAACAAATATTAAAACACTGTATTGCAGTTATGGTTACTGTGTGCACTGAAATACTCACTTCTCTTTGTAGTTTCTGGATTTCCAGGTCCAGTTTCCTGAGTGTCCGGCGTTTAATCTCAAGATCCAGCTCCATTTCTTGGAGCTTTCTCTTCTTGAGTGTGATTTTTACGTCTGCCAGCTCTATCTGTCTCTCCAGGTGCTTTGCATAAAGTGTTCTGACAGTTTGTGAAGTCTGTAAATGAAATGTCAATTAGCACAGCAGGATTTGTGCATAATGTAGATTTACTTTGGCCAATACTCACAATGTTACCAGGCTGCTTAGGAGACTGTGCAGCATCTGGGTCCTGTTACACATATTTTCTATTAGCACCACATCACTGACTTCATATCCTTTATGGACTAAATAAGCAGGATATTTCCATAAAATTGACATACCTCAAGCCTTCTGGAGTCCAGTGACACAGTCTCCTCATCTGCAGAAGTGCATTCAGCAGCTGCATATGTGCATTCCCCCTGCCATATACATACATGTATTGAGATAACTTGAATTAAGATTTCACAGGACATACCAAGCCTGTGATTTCAATACAATATACTAACTGGAACATCTTCTGGTGGCTCCATAAAGTGTAAGCCTGTTCCCAGACACTGCAAGGAAATCCAAAGTCAGACAGTATAATATATTTATTTGATTGTGTTCCATGTGCAGTAGTACTGCAATATGTACCTTGAATGAAGCGGACAGTTTATGTGGCTGGGACAGAGTCTGTTACTGGCCCTCCCTGGATCCCCTCAATCACTGGCCTCCCTTTATTTAAATGGAGTGCCAGCTCCTCCGCTGGGGTCATATCCTGGCTTGGTGGGCCGCCCCCTGTGCCAGTTCTATGGGCTTTTTTTTAACTGCTACAATCATACAGACATTCAACATGTCAGCAGACACCTAATCTATTCACCCCATTTGTTCACTGTTATCTACTTTAAAGTCACTTACCAGCCTGCAAAATGTTCTTATATTTAATTTTAACTTGCTGCCAGGTCCTTTTATGGCCAGTCAAGTTTGTTCTTTATGAAGGATAGAAAGATAAAATGGATAAAAACTTAACATGAGAAAAACAGATTTAAATGACATACATTGTCGATAATTGTTTGCACTTAATCACTCATTATACATTTCCTGAGTAACATGCACCTCTACTTGCCACTTTTAAAGTAAAGTGTACAACAGTTGATTAGTGGACTTGAAAAGTAACTCCTTTAGTCCAATTGTAGCCTAATTATGACAGTTCCAGTGGAGCACTGTTTATTAACTGTGCAGTTTTGGACTTATTACGCATTAAGCCGGTCCGCTATTGTCTGCCAGGCTTTCTCGCGTTCTTTAATTATGGCATTGGTATTGACTTTTTTTCTTATGGTATCTTTAACCTCTTCATAGAACTCCATCAGGAGCTGTTGTTCAGCGGCCGTGAAGTATGAAGCGCGACTTTTATCCATGTTCCCATCGGTGATTCTGTGAGCGATCGCGAGGTCTCTTTAAGAATGCCGTGAACGTGCACCCATCCCAGCTATCTACAGTACACCTGGCTTTACCTAGCTTCGCGTTGTCATCCTGGCTTAGCAAAAGTGCAACCAATTAAGCCAGGATGCGCCGAGCAGACTAGGTCAAGCCGCGCTTGCTCAATTATCCGGGATTTCTTTATTCTACTTTTGTGCAATACCCCTCTGGGTTAATTTACCGTCAGCGAAACCCTGAACTCTCGGTTGCTTAACCCAAACCTTGCTTACTCGAGGTATGCCGGTTCCAAATCACCTGAGAAGAGTTAGTTTAATCAACCTCCCGAAAGATACCATGCAGAGTTAACGCGCGCTCACAGAAACAACATGAAGACATTGTCAATGGATCACAGATTTCACGAGTCACCATGGAAACGGCCGGGAAGCTTAAAGTTTTTGACTGTAAAAAAATCATAACATTAAATTATTTAGGTTATGTATTTATAAAACTATAAACGCTATAAATTAATTATTTAATTAAAGATATAAATATTTTAAATATATGCACTATTTTTATACTATAATATTTAAAATATATACTCATCATGGCTATCTTTGTTACATAAACCTTACAAACAAAAGTTACAAACATTTGTTGAGATGTTTGTAACTGTAATTTTAACGTGTTTACCATGATATTTTACAAAAATTGTGTTGTGTATCACATTAGTAATTTTGAAGGCAGTATTAAACCTCTTTTTTGTTCCTTCTCTGTATGTTACTTAAAAAATCGATCTTTATTTGGTTTTCTGAAAACTGACTTTGCATTGTATCAGCTTTGTTTGCAACAGTTGCTGATGTAGTCATATTAATAGAGACTCTTTTAATTCTAGAAACTACTACATTGGTCATAATTTTGGAAAAAAAATGTGCAATGCTTTTCAGTACACTACACTATGTATGATAATTAATTTACAGCAAAGGATGAAGGTCTGCTGTGACATGAGGTAGAGGTTTAAAATGTTAGGCCCAGTCATATATACATAATAATGTAGCCTTTGTATATCCCTTTCAAATACACATACATTTTGTTTTTTTGTTTGTTTCTTCTGACTTTGTTTGCTAAAAGGCCATGGCTTTCCAAATGTTAAAAGAGGTGGAAACGGCCTATCCTGAAAGGCTAATTGTAATTTGGAGAAAGGCCTTTCAATGCTAAACTGTAGGAGGAGGCTGATGATCAGAAAGACGTTTTTATTGAATACAGTCAGTATGAAAAACCTTAAGTCTAAGTTTTTATGTATTTTTTTATGTAAATAGTTTTAAAATTATAATAAGAATTTAAATATGTGAACAATATGCCATGGTAATCCCATTGGGGGGTCACCTAATAAAGCCTTGGAAACCTGCCAGCCTGGGAATCGAACTAGCAACCTTTGAAGTTTTAAATCTGTCTCTCTGACCGTTAGGCCACAACTATCTTTGACCCAATGCATCAAATATTGTCTAATAAGTGAACAAGAGTAATGATATGCAATCCTCGGGAGTTAAAATACTTCACTATTAACATCCTTTAACTGTTGGAAATTGCAAGGTGTGTGTATTTATCCAGTGATATTTGGAGATGTTTTAATAAACCTAATTCAAAGTATATACAATATTTAATATAAATAGCCTACATAAAGTTTAACAATAACAGCTAACATTATTTTATTTAAAGATTATTTCATTTTAAAAGGTTAAATAATAAAGTTAATAAAAAATTAGTTGTGAATGCTAAAATGTGATGGGTGAGACTGGAACTGTAATTGTAATATTGCTGTAAAATTATAATATATTATACGTAATCTGTGCTTTCACGCCCACGCTCATCAAAAACGCACACATGCGCAGACAACCCCTAAAGCTTAGTAACATTTCCTTCAAATGAACTAACCCTGCACTGTAAATAGGTTACTGTAATTTTTACAGTGATTAAAATTTGGTGATTTTTCTTCTGTGTCTGGCTGATATGTGATTTTGATTGGCATTTGGTGCTATCAGGGTGTGTTCTCAGAATGAACCTGCAAGCACAAGACAAAAACACATTATTTAAGCATTATTTATAAACTGAATTTACATTACAATATTTGCATTACTGCTAAATGTATAAATATCAATATTTATAAACTGTTTATGAATGAAAAATGAAGACGCAATATTTTTAAAATACATTTAATTCCTAAATATTTAGGGAAAACCAGACCAAAATCTAACTGTTGAGTCAGGGCAGAGATACAACTGACAGCTGTCAATTTCAGTATAATTTACAGTAACACTGTTCAAGTGTTTTAACAGTTAAAGGGATAGTTCACCCACTAACGAAAACTGTGTCACCATTTAATCACTGTCTTGTCATTTCAAACCTTTATGACTTTCTTTCTTCAGCAGAACACAAAAGAAGATGAAGAATTTTGGTAAAACAAAACCATATGCCCCCATTGACTTCTATTGTATGGACACAAAACTGAAGTCAATGAGGACCAACAGTTTTCTGTTACCAACATTCTTCAAAATATCTTTTGTGTTCTGTTGAAGAAAGAAAGTCATACAGGTTTGAAATGACAAGAGGGTGAGGAAATAATGACAGAATTTTTTTGGGTGAACTATCCTTTTAATTTGTGTTCCGAAGATGAACGGAGGTCCTATGGTTGTCGAACGACTTGAGGGTGAGTAATTTTTGGGCGGAGCATCCCTGTAATAATGGTTCATTAGTTTATGATTACCTCTGAATGAAGTCCAGTGTATTGGTGGCCGCTTCCTGGTATTGCACATTGAAAATCTGTTACTCTTGTGGCTCTATGATGACTCTGCTCTCCATTGTCAGCATCGATTTTTTGGCACGGAAAACAGAATCTTCTGTAACAGACACCATCATAGCAGCTTTTTAGTAAGGGTAAGGAAAAACTATTGCTACAAATCATGATTCTTGAGACTATTTTTCACCATTATTGTCACCATAATAAAAAATATATATTCACATGCTAATATATTATGATAAAATTACTCATGCAAATACAAAAAATTCTAAAGTTCCTTCTCCAGAACTACCGGTCTGTATGGTGTGTTCCATTTAGTATTGATTGTCCTTCACCTTGCAATTTAATTGAATTTAAACATTTTTCATTAGCCATGGTATTTAAAAAAGCATGTTGATAAACTTACCAAGTGCGATCAGTCTTGGGGTGCTGGGCACAGAGAGGGATCCCTCTACATCTGATGGAATTGCAGTCACCTAAAAGTACAGCAATTAACAGGCTGAGAGAGATTCATTACATGTATAAAGAATATACTTAAAGTGACATACTTAAATCTGTTATCATTTACTCACCCTCTTGTCATTTCACACCTGAATGACTTTCTGCCTTCCACAGAACACAAAAGAAGATATTTTGAAAAATGCTGTTAACCGGACGCCTTTCACTTGCAAATAGTTTTGTGTCTATACAATAGAAGTGAGTGGGGTCCAATGCTGTTTGGTTACCAACTTTCTTCAAAATATCTTCTTTACAGTCTTAGGTACCTGTAAAAGTTTGATGATAAATGATTACGAAAATTAAATTATACCTAAAATGCTTGATATATAAATGCAAAACAGGAAATACAACCTCTGTTTTAGTGTTGCCTCACTTTAGCTTACCAGTTTTGACTGTAACGACCAGAAAAAGGCTCATCCGACGTCCCAAATGGCACAGATCTAACAGCTAACTTTAAATAAAAACAAAAGATGCACTTCAAAATACAGTATTCCATTTGTTTCTAAAAATTGCAGCGGTCCATTTACTTATTTTAATCTTTCGAAAGTCTGAAAAAGAAATCTCAAAAGATATGCAAGTGCAGTTCATCACATGAATAGACAGGTAACTGACAAATTACATTATAGATAGATAAATTAGGGCCATATAATTTTTAGTTTACTTAATTTTCATTTTTCTAAGTTCTGTTTTTCATTTTTTTGTGTGTTATATTTGTCCACATACATTACTGCAGTATACTATAGAATTTACTATAGTAAAATTCCTAGATACTATAGTGTTTTTGAACCTTACTATAATATACTACTGTGTTTACTACAGCTTATCAATTCACTACAAGGGCACTACAATTTTCAATAGCAAATACTACAGTACACTACAGTATTTTAGAGTGTTCAAGTTAACCAGACTTTTATTTTGGGAAGACGCTTCAGTTTTAGTGTGTGTGACTTTGACGATAGCTTCACTCAAACAGTAAAAATGCTTGTAAAATAAACTCTCAGAGGAACTCTGGAGATGAAGTTCATGTCTTCATATCCTACAGTGCAGACGCAGACAAATCCACGAGCGTCACGCGAGTAGCAATGTTAAACTGTGTAACGTTAGTTCATTCATTCACACAGACGCGTAGAACAGCCAGATGACATATTTAAATAACAGGAGTACGCGTCCGCGAGTCCGCATCTACTTATATGGACTCAATGCAGCCGGAAAACTCGCATAATAGAAGTAAAATAGCGGTGCGCCATTGATTAAAGCACAACGACAAACCCACTTCATACAAAGACTCTGTCTAATCATGCACATGACAAATTTTAGCGCGCTGCTACACTAGCTAATTTATTCTTAGCTCAGACCCAAGTTTTTTTTAGCACAAACAACTCTGGGAAGGTTTGAATTTTTTAATAAAAACATTGAATACGCTAATAAAATATTTTAAACTCATATTTCATGTCCAGTTTTTCTCATGTGGCAAGTAGCTATAATAAGCGGGATAATGTACAGTATTACTTACCAGTTACGTTACGTTAAATGCCAGAAAAAGGCTCCTCGGACACCTCCAACATTCCAAATGGCACAGTTCTAACAGAAATATTTTAATAAAAACAAAAAATAGATATGATATTCAATCAATAACATGTAAATCCACCATATACGCGCTTAAATGTGACTTTATTGGAATGCTTTCACTGACTTTAGGGTGGGGGAGGGGTTCTGAGGGGAAAAAGGCTTGTAACCGCGTAATATTGCTATTCTCACCCAAATTGCCCCACTAATTCATGTTTGGTTGTTAACAAGTTAATGCATTTGAAAATATCTGAGTTTTACATAAAATAATTACAGAAGTAATACTAACCTTTTTGTTGAGTCATTCCTCCGTTATCTGCCACGCCCAACAAACGAAAAAAACTTGAAAAGAAATCTCCCTTTTCATTGGTCAGTTTTCGCGGGCATTTGCACTACTGTAAATCGATTTACAGTAGAGAAGAATTACAGTAGTGAGCATACATTTTCCCATAATCCTTTGCTATTTACAGTATAATACTGGTTACACATTTAACAGTATTATACTGTGCAGTAAAATACTGTTTAATTTACAAAAATCTGTTACAGTGTGGAACATAACCTGCTCCGGAGCAGGTTATCTTCAGAGAGTAAGTTGCTATGGTTACTTACATACCCTGAAAGTTATCTCCGTTTTTGGAAGCGAAAGTTGGGGTTATCCGCTAACTAACCCTTAAACTTACCCGGGTATGTCACATAACCAGCTTTCTGGAATACCCCCCTGCTCTCCAAGTTCAAGACAAAAGAGGAAAAATAGTCCATGCATAATAAAAAACTAGCTATGACAGTCGCAATCTACAAATAGATTTAGGTGAAAATGAACGAATGCGGATGACAGCTTCTTTGCTCTGCTACAGCTTTGATCATTTTGCATATTTTATCAGATATTTGAACAGGGTGAAGTTTTTTGTGTGGACCATACAGTCGGACACAAGTTCCACTTTTTTGGTTGCATTCCCTGGCAGATATGCAGTTTGTACAAGTTTGAGGATGTAGAATAAACATATTTGCATCATGAATAACCTCTACAAAAGCACAATTTAAATGTATTAATAAGCCTCTCCTAATGCAAAAATAATTTTATTAATATTTTCAATAATATATTTTCCCATTACCCAGGGTTTCTTACATATAAACTTGACCATATTGTTTACAATTAAAATATTCAATTGAATCTAAAAAAAAACGACACTAAAGTTAGCATAAGAAAAAATATAGAAAAACTTTTCACAAGGCTGGAAACGAAAACGAAAAAACTTATAACTACCCGAACAATGCTTTGTATCTGGTTTGTTCTCTTTGCAATTTATTAAGACAAGAAATAAGACCGCTCGTTGGCTGCTGGATCGCACGTCAACGGCGCCGCCATATAAGTCGTGGCAACAGCACATGCAAATGTATGCGGAGCTGCAGTTTTTCTGGATATACATACACATTTATCAACCGATGTCAATATTGCGTAGTACGGAAACGTTTCATCTTCAGGTATCGACGGTTAGAAATAAAAAAAAACATTTATTATGATAAGGAATGGTTAAAAGTTAAAACTCACGCCTGTCAAGACATCATTTTTCTTTTTTTTTGCTTAATTATTGTGCAGACACCAATAATGTGCTATTTAATGTACATGATCAGACAGCAGCTCGTTCACTTTGAAATATTAGGGAAAAAAAGAAATGGTTTGTCTCATGTATTACGTATGCCATTTCATACTATTCATAATGTACGATTGTATTATGTTTTACAAATATCACATAAATGTTTTACTGCTTTAACTGTTTTAATGAATCCATGGGAACATATTTTATCTTTCAAATGGTCTGTTTTCGAGTATATCTGTAAACGAGCTCCAGCTGTGTTCTCAACTGGAGCTCAAGAAAAGCTAAAATGATGACATAAAAAGCAAATTCTCCAATAATAATCTTGATTTTTTTTTCAGATTTATCGTAAATAAATTAATATTACCTTGGACGTTTTGTTTGATGATTCAAATAAAACGTTTCTTCATACCATCTCAAGATGTCTGTGTTTAATTTTCGATTAATACTTAAACACGGTTATTTTTATGTATTATGCGGTTGTTTGTCTTGCATATTCATAACATATCACCACATATGTTCTATATAGTGTACTTCCAAGAATAACAGGCACAATGAATAAATTATTCACAATTTCCTATGACAAAGATGTATTTTTCTAAGTCTAAATATTGAGATTTTACGTATCTAGACACACGATGTTTTAGTACTCCACATCTATCGTAAGTCATTGAAATGTGTTAAGAAATATAAACGTTATTGTGCTTAAAATGTCGAAAAAGCGCAGCTCCCACGTTTACTTGCATTTGTTAGCATGCTACACTTGCCACGACCAATATGGCGGCGCCGTTGACGTAATGCAGCAGCTGACCAAAGCAGCCAATGCGCGGTCTAGTATTTCTTATGTCTATGATTAAATACAGTAAAATTCAAGAAAAAGATTGGTTTCGGCAAGAAGGGATACAGCTACCTCCACTGGGCACGCGCACTTCAATACCGCATAATAAAATGCTGACAAGAAAAACTGTTATCGAAACGGAAGTAGGTAACAGACGCTCGCTTGTGATTGGTGTGAACCGCATGTAACCCGGAAGTGACGTTGCCAGTCGGGTTGTCAGTGCTCAGGAAGATGGCAGGAGTGTTCGAGGTGGAGGTTGACGGTGTAGAGCACGACCACGGACATGGACATGGACATCGCGACGACGCCGCTCAGGTCGGCGAATAGCACGACACGTTTGTAGATGAAGCTGTGAAACGCACAACAATCGAATAAACCCCGCAGATCTTCAGCTGTCGATTGAACGCAAGCGGCTAACCGCTCAATGCTCAAGATTATCTGAGGCACTTTGATCAGACACGTCTAAAGATCAAATCATTCGGCTCGTTGTTATCACAAATTGCTCTGCGTTTTGCTCTTGTGGTTGTGTGATGGGAATTTTGTCGTCCAGGTTAAAATGAACACAAGGCCATATAAAGGTTCCAGCCAGTTGTGTATTCAATGATTTTACCGACTGCATGAACTGTATTTAATGTCCTTGTAAATTGGCAGGTGTATTTTAAGGTTGTAATTACTCGGTAGGTTTCTGTCGTCTGGAAATGGTGCTAAGAAATATACCCAGATGTAAATATGACAGCTTAGCCTATGCTATAGATAATAGGATCAAAATCAAGCCATGACTGAAACAAAAGCACAGGTTCATTATGTGTTTACATTGTAGTTTGCTTTTGTTTAGCAAATGTTGCTCGAACCCATCCCTAAATGTGACTCGTATTTCAACAGATTGATTTGTCCCAGCTGTCACCAGAGGAGAAGTGGAGGTTTGTGTCTTGTAACAAAGCACATTGTTATGTCTTATATTATTATAACATTTTAATTATTCATGGGTTGTTTTGTGCATTAGTTGATATTGTGAACAACAGGATCATGTTTTTTAGGATGTGAGCTGCTGTAATATAGCTTGTGGGCTGTTCATTTTAGTGTGATGGTAAACTCCCCTAAATCTGTACAGATGTACTGTATTCATCAACAATAAACAAGATATGATTTTGCATTTTATTAACAGTTATTATAAGAACTCAAATTGACGCTGAAAAATATTTTCCTTTCTGTTTAATAAGACATCTGAGCTTGTTTGTGTTTTACTGCCACAATCATAGATCAGCTTTCTATAAAAAGTTGGAAAAAAACAGAAGATTTGTTTTTAAAAATGAAATTGATTTGTTTATTGGTTCATTCCTCCCACATTATTAGGATGAACAAACAAAACTATATGAGTATTGCTTATAATTTGCATAATTGGTACACAAACCCCTGGTAGAGAGTGACTGCCCTAAGACATGATGTTTGGATTTACATGGCTTGATAATGGATGTACTGTATAAAGATGTTTTGTTTTTCTATTTGCAGATTGGAACATGCTAAGATGCATGCCAAACACAAAGGGCACGAGGCCATGCATGCAGAGATGGTTCTCATTCTCATCGTCACGCTCGTCGTTGCCCAACTTGTCCTGGTTCAATGGAAACAGAGACACCCCAAATCATACAATGTGAGCCCCTTTTCACACACACAGACAAAATTCATTTTTTCAGAATTTTAGTAGACTTGTAGTAATGACTACTTAGATTTTTTCTTAGATTCATTTTTTAAATTTATTTATTCGCTTTTAATTACAGTTTTGGTTAAGAGATTAGTTCACATGATTTGGTATGAGTGACAGCAAACTATTCCCTTTTATTTATTTACCAAATCCAAGTCGAGTTTCTATTCTGCACCACTAGGTGGAGAGATTGCACATTCAATTGTGACAGAGACAAAGGTTTATTCTTAGCCTTCATACTTACTCGCCCTTTAAACTAAAAGTAGAACATGTATAAGGATGGCATACTTGTTCTCTGTCTGGGTAAAAATGATATTTAGCTCAAAGAAAATGGGTATTGAATTTTTTTGAATTAGGTATACATCAAAATAGAGAGATTGCAACTTCTGATTCATTGATCAAGTCTAATGTAAAAGTTGAAAAAAGGAATTTTAACATTGTTGTCCGTGCCTTGAAAAGGATAAATAAAAATAGTTGTGCTCGCGGAGAAAGGTCATCCTAACCTGCCTCCAGATTCAGTTTTCCCTTTCTACTCAATTCCTAACAAACTGCTCATTTTATATATGTATGACTTGAATATATCTCAACTGTTTGTGTAATATTGTGAACATATAATATATTTATGTTTTTTAGTTGGTAACCCTCTTCCAGATGTGGGTGGTTCCTCTGTATTTCACCACTAAGCTACACTGGTGGAGGTTTCTAGTGACATGGTTCATCTTCTCTGTTGTCACGGCCTTCATCAGTTTTCGTGCTACCCGTAAACCACTGGACTGCACCACACCAAGGTAACCAAAAAATATGATGATGTGAGACTTTGACCCTGTTGTTAGGCTGTGGTGGACTTTCTCTGTCATAGCTGTTTCCGAGTTAGTTATTCGCATCAGTTCTCTGCTTTTGGACATTTTGTAACCATGAAGTAAACACCCACACATCACTCAGTCATTGCTTTTACACTGTAACCTTAACAGATATCTGAGAAGTTTTCAAATGTGTATCCTTCTGCTTTGTTTCTTAAATGTGTGTGTGTGATATGATTTCTGTTGGGGTGAATCTCACAAAACATTTAGTATCCAGATCAAAACAAAACAAGAATGCATTTAATCAACATTTTTATGTAAGGCAAATGAAGCCTTTTTATTTCTTACATTCTGACTATTTTCTTGATAAATAAGAAATTTGTTTTACTTATAAGTTTTTTGATACATTACACAATGCAGGTTTCACAATTATAACTGTATCACAATATTTTGAACAAAATGAAAAATATTAAAATGAAATCCAAATAACTTAAGGCAGTCGTGGCCTAATGGTTAGAGACTCGGACTTGTAACCCAAACGTTGCCGTCCGTTAACTCTGATGAACACAGAGAAAGATATTTGGAAGAATGCTTATAACCAAACAGATCTTGCCCCCCATTGACTATCGTAGGAAAAATTACTTTATCTTTTTTTGGTTCTGTTGAACACAAAAGAAGGCATTTTGAAGAATGTAGGACAGCAGTTCTAGGGCACTTTTGACTACCATTGTATTTTTTCCTGCTTTGGGAGTCAATGGGGGGGCAAAATCTGTCTGGTTATAAGCATTTTTCCAAATATCTTTCTGTGCTCATCAGAACAAAGAAATTTATAAAGATTTGGAACAGCTCGGAGGTGAATAAATGATGACAGAATTGTAATTTTTGGGTGAAGTCCAATCTTTATAGTGGGGTGTTGTGGGGTTCAGCTCGACCATATAACTTGCTGACTTTTGTCTCCTTACAGGCTGGTGTATAAGTGGTTTCTCCTTTTATATAAGATCAGCTACACCACAGGCATTGTGGGCTATGCAGTTGTTATGTTCACTCTTTTTGGCATCAATCTCATATTTAGGTAAGCACTGATTTATAAACTTTTTAAAATCAAAATTTTATGTAAAGAAACCCATATGGGAAAGTGTATCTTTGTCTCAGTATATTTCTTAAACATTTATGACTTTAATAATAATGTTGAAACAAAAAGTAGATCACGCTGCATCACAATGACACTTTCACAATGTCAGTCAATTGAACAGCACTTTCAGTATGTTTCACCGTGATCTGTTAGTACTACAATGTTTATATGTCATATATTATTATACTGTCTTGTTTCTAAAACACCAGCAGTACTTTCATGCTGATATGCAATGAACATAACGTTAGTTTTTTGTGTTAGTTTCTGTTTTACATACATACTGTACTGTATATTTCCTCAATTTTACCATGTGGGTTTACTAAAGTACCTTTCTAAAAGTACCTGTCTAGACCACAGCAAAACATGCATATCTATTGCAACTCCAAACACAAGAGATACAGTATCATGTAAATGATCGGTCATATGAATTAACAACGTGATCCTTTAATGTCAAAGGCATGCTTCCCTTTTTGAATATTTCTTTGTCCTGTCTGCCAGCACGTAAACATGCAGAAACAATCACAAGGAAGTTACTTTAAAATTTTGACCATGTCATCTGAGAGAAACCGTAATGAAAGATGAACATGTTTTCATTTCTATAGAGTATTAAAGTGACAGTTCACCCCAAAATGAAAATTCTGTCATCATTGACTCACCCTCTTGTCATTTCGAACCTGTATGACTCTCTTTCTTCCGCAGAACACGAGAATATATTTTGAAGAATGTTGATAACCGAACAGCGGTGGCACCCATCTTCTTCTTTTGACTTCTATTGTATGGACACAAAACCAATGCAAGTGAATGGCTGCCATCGCTGTTTGGTCAACAACATTTTTCAAAACATCTTCTTTTGTGCTCTGCGGTAGAAAGTCCCACAGGTTCGAAATGACAAGAGGGTGAGTAAATGGTGACAGAATTTTCATTTTTGGGTGAACTATCACTTTAAGACACATGCACTTATTTTCCAATGTGCTCTTTTAGGATAAAGCCAGAAGATGCCATGGATTTTGGTGTATCTCTTCTCTTTTACGGCCTGTACTACGGTGTGTTGGGTCGGGATTTCGCTGAGATGTGTGCGGATTTTATGGCATCCACAGTCGGGGTGAGTGTGTAAATTACACGCATCACATTGCAAGATCTCCAGCCTTAACCCCATTTGCCACATAGTCTGGTCTGACCACTCTCAGGCTGGTCTAAAATTGGTCATTTTCCACACATTGTATTATTTGGCTACAAAACATGGTGTATTAAATAAAAAAATTTTCTTTAATACAGAAAACACGAGCAGAACAGCGAACTGCCACGTAAATGTCTAGTCTGAAGTTGTAGCTTGTGTTGTGTTTCAGTATTACAGTGCGTCAGGAATGCCCACCAAGCATCTGTCAGACAGCATCTGTGCCGTGTGCGGTCAGCAGATCCTGGTGGATGTGAGTGAAGAGGGAATCATCGAGAACACCTACAGACTCTCCTGCAACCATGTGTATCCTTTACCATTTTTACACTCGATTTCTGGTAATGGCTGGATGTGATGATTTGTCATGTCTGTATACTGGTTACAGTCACATCGCTAAAATGTGTTTCAAGGGCTAAGCAACACATGATATCTGAGTGTGTGTGTGTTGTAAACATGTGAAAGCTTTGACCTTTATGTAGAGAAGTGGTGTTGAGAAGTATTGTTAGTCAAAGCTTCCTTTTCTATCATGAGAAAGGTAGTATTCTTTCCTGGTTACTGGTTTATAAGCACCTGTTTGGAGCAGTGTGATGTTACACAAGTTCTGCTATGTGTCAGCAAAATGAAAAACCAAAAAAGCATGAACTGCACCTTTATATGTACCCCTGTTTGCTTTGCACTGAAGTCGTGTCAGTTTCCTTAACCTGTTTTTCTTCAGATTCCATGAATTTTGCATACGAGGCTGGTGCATTGTGGGTAAGAAGCAAACGTGTCCGTACTGCAAAGAGAAGGTTGACCTCAAGAGGATGTTCAGTAACCCGTATCCTTTATTGCTTTCGATCACTTAAAAACTGTTGGTGTCACTGATGAACATAAAATCATTTGGCTAGATAAACATGGAGTCACAAATCTCTGATGTTTGCTGTGGTAACTGTCACTGTTATTCATATTTGACATTAATGTAGATTGAGGTGTTGTGTTGCTGTAACTGGCAGACTGTAAGGTTTGCAAAAGACATCACATTTATATAGAAGAAAAGCAAGCAGAGTACACTTGTTTGATCTAAAAGACTAAGTGACTGTTTGGAAATGCCCTAATAACCATCCAGAATTCCCATAGCAACCGCATCATAGAAACTACCTGGCAACCGCCTACTCCTTATTGGCCAGCTACACATAAAAGATGCAAGCCCAAAATAAACAAACCAGTTCCTTATTTAAAATAAGGTCGAAGTATTGCAACCCACACTTGCCCATTTTAATGGCAATGACGCGGTTATATTGTTATGGCGGATGCTAAACACGCAAGAACGTTGCTTTGGTTACCACTGTCAGTCATCACACTTTTAGAAACCAGTTGTGTTCCTTAGACATACAGAACAATAATTTAGGGCAGGGGTTTTCAAACTGGGGTCTATGAACCCCCAGAGGGCCTCCAGAAGATTGTAGGGGGTCCCCAGAAAATCTTAGGAAAATGAAAAGAGAAAGCAGTTTACTGAACATTATTACAGTTTCATATAGAAGTGTTCATATTTTTTAAGTGTTTTTCTCTTTCTTGCTACATGCAAACTTTCCAGAATTGTTTACTTTTTATCTTTATAGTGAGGTTTTCCTCACTACAGTTCCCTTTTTTCACTAGGTGGGCTTTGTAAAGTAGTCTTGGCAAAGATGTAACGAAAATTTCTACCATACAAATACATGTGAATTTTCACACTTATTTATTTTACACAGCTTAAATGTTTCTTTATCCAAAACTATATACTGTATATGAATATGTATTTTAGGAAGGGGGTCCTCACAAAAGAGTCATCATATTTGGGGGACTCAACTCAACTCAACTTTATTTATATAGCGCTTTTACAATTTTCATTGTTACAAAGCAGCTGCACATGAGACACATTGACTACAAGCAAAACAATCAAAGTTGTACCTGCAAAAACAAGAAAAGGTTGAAAACACAGAAGACAGACACACCCACACACAAAACACTCCACACACAGAACACGCACACGCACCAACACACACAGACACAGAGACACACACACACACGGATGCGCACGCACACACACAGGGACCCTTGCATCGTAAAGTTTGAAAACCCCTGGTTTAGGAGATACACTTCAAACCTGTATGAGTTTCTTTCTTCTACAGGACACTAAATATATTTTGAAGAATGTTGCTGACCAAACAACTTTGAACTCCATTGACTTTCATTTTATGGAAACAAAACCACCAAGAATTTTCTTGTAGATAACATTTTTTGTCATGTACAGGTCTTGAATGACATGAGGATTTTTTTTGGGTGGATTGTCTCTTTAAATGGATGTCACTACTGAATCTGTACAGTGTGTATGTGGCCATTGAACACTATAGCACTGTGATGGTGAGATTTGCACAGCACACACCACTCACTTTGTCTTCTAGTTAGTACTGCTTTTACATGAAAGGCAAGATCTGTTATACGAAAACATCTCATAGTATTAGGGTTGAGCAGGAAACTTTTACTTTTGGTTTAAGTTCCCTGTTGATGCCCAGTGGGTTAAGCCCTGTGTCCATTTACCGCTGTAGATATTCGAAAACTACCAGGTGTGCCAAAACTCACAGTGATGTCTTGGGTTTCCCACTGTTTTCATAAACTGCCTTTGCCGGGAACTATTCAGTGTAGTTTCCCCACACTGCATGATTATGAGCCACGCTTCTTCCAAGAAATACCTAAGAATAATTTTTCAAAGATTTACTCGCTTAACTGATGGTGTTTCCTATTTCCTGTTAAAGACAAAGCATTCATATGTTTGTGTAAAAGAATTCAAACATGCCATAGCATTCCATTCAGACCATTAGTCAACACCAGTTACTCTATTTTTGTGCCATTTAATCTATTTTTAGACAATGTGTCATCTTGACAGAAAACGTGACAATGTTTCGAAATGGGAGATCCTAGTTTCAGGGAGGAACTATTTCATGAGCCATGACATGCTGTTGTTACGTGCTTTTTCCTCATACTTCAGTTTCCCTGCAGAACCCTACGTCTTGCTGTCAGATGTTCCTGTATAATGATTGCTGATCATTACCCCTTGTCCATTTATTTATGTATTAGGTAGCTGTGGAATTTGCAGTATGACGTAGACTGTTATGCGTCATCTTGCTGACAAGGTTTATTTCGGCTAGAACTTCATGGAAATACCTTTTTGGCATGTACGTATGCCATATTTTCAGACACAGACTATTTTTTTGGAAACTATGTTTTCGGAAGATGAAAATACATTTAAATATCCTTTTTATTAAGGAGGAGTGTTGCAGTTTATCGGTATAGACAATAATAGTGGTATTAATAACCGGGATTGTTGATATCGTGTTAATACGAGTGTGATTTTGATTCTGGTAATAATATTGTAAATAATTCAGCGGCAGTATCTGGTTGACTTCAGCGTCATATTGAGAACATCAAATATTGAGAAGTTTAATGACTCAAGCGTCAGTTTATTTGCAAAAACAGATACATTTTCAAAAATCATGTTTTTTATTATGTTATGCTTTTATTGTGCTTTATTGTGTAAAGTAGCCGTATGTTTTAGTTTTGAGTTATTATTACTTAATCAAAACAACCCAACTTCAGTTTGATTGCTATTTGGAATGCACAATAAAAAACATCACGAAATAAACAAACACAAAATAAAATAAATAAACTAAAAACAATAACAAATAAACTAAAACAAACAAAACGCTAAATAAACATTTTAAATAAAATAACTAGAAATAATACATTCATAAATAAACACAAAATGAAAAAATTACAATTAATTTAAGTAATTATTTTGTTTTGTTTGCATTACAATAGACATTGCAATTGTGAAGTAGTTGTGAATTCTTTTTGGCTGCAAAAAATGTGTAGTGAAATTCTGATATTGTAACAGACCTGCTAGCAAGTTTTCACACGTTTTGTTTTCATGATGGTTTGTAACCTTAACTTGGGTTTGTCAGATGGGAGAGACCGCATGTCATGTACGGGCAGCTGCTGGACTGGCTCCGCTACCTCGTGGCGTGGCAGCCCGTCATCATCGGACTGGTACAGGGCATCAATTACATCCTGGGTTTGGAATAACTACAGCGGCCCTTGCAAAGGGACTAGCATACCTGATTCAAACTACGGCGAAAACTACGGTTGGATTCCAAGAACGCTGGGACTTTTTAAGGACCGTGTGTCTGATGTGTTACGTACTGTGTATAGACACACGGCGTGCTAATATGTCTTCACGTGAAATTTTACTAGTCTGACCTCAGATGTTTTCGTTTGATTATCTACGTTTATGGACTACATGAAGTTTGGACCTTGTTGTTGAATCACCTGGTCTTCATTTTTGTAAAGAAAAATCGATTTAGTGTATTTTTAAATCAAATAGTTGTCCATACGTTTTTTTGTTTGTTAACCAACATCCATGTAATTGTTTCCCCCACACTGTTGATTCATTTTGCATGTCAGACGCTCTGGTTTACCGAAGGGCGGGGAAGCCTCTGAGTGTGTGTGTGTGTATGTGAGATGAGATGTCTTCTAAGCAGTAAATGAGCAGTGTGAGAGACAGCTTCAGCCTCAGGTGATGTTAGTGTTCATTCATTTCAAATTGTTCTCCTTCTCATATATTTGTTCACCTGTTCTCTACAATGTTCACTTGCAGTCTGTGCGTTGAGTCCCGAAAAGAGACAAAGATACTTGAAAAGGCTGTATGTTGAATGGATAAATAAGATGATGTTGAATTATTTTACTCAAGTCGACTCTTTATTAGTAACGTCTGCAAGGTCAATCGGAGAAGACATAGCAATAGGATAGAATCCCCATGGCAACCATTCACATTACCTGCAAATCAGTTAGAACACCTTGGGGAGTACATAGCAACACCAAAATCTAATAAATTTACCCCAAAATAACAATTCGGTCACCCTTTATTAACCATCATGTCGTTCAAAACATGTATATGACTTTTTCTTGCGTTGAAAAAAAAAAAATTTTTTGGTTTTGTCTCAGTGGTTATGTTTCCATGCAGTAGAATTCAATGGGGTCCGATATTGTTTGGTTATCAACGTTTTTCAAAATATCTTTTGTGTTGTGCAGAAGAAAGAAAGTCAAATAGGTTTGAAATTACACGAGGGCGAGTAAATGGTGAAAGAGTTTTCTTCTTGGGGTGAAGTCCAACAAACACAACAATCTAGAAAGAATCCAGAGCCTTGAACCTGAAGGAGCATCAACTGTCATGTCAAGAAATATGACTGTTAGCAGTGTGACCTGCTGACTCACTGTTTTTCATTATGTCTGACATCACTTTGTACTATAACATTTAGTGTACTGTATAGTTAACGGTAGGAAACCCCCGTGCGTACATGACTAGAACTTCCTCTTAAAACACTTCTTTAAAAGCCCAAAATAAAGAATCCCACCCACATTCTTACAGTTACTTTGAAACAAGCAGAGAAGCATCAACGGCAGTCATGAAATGGACAAAACAACACACAGGTAAAGCTTAAATATTGTGTAATACTACAGTAATGTTGTTTTTGTTTATATTAGTTAACATGAACAGTGAAAAATGTATTTTGACAGCATTTATTCATTTTAGTTACTGTTCATTTTATCATTTACTAAAACATTTTGAAAAGAAGTTTGACCTGTTTACAATTGTATTTGTAATAACTAAAAATACTTTTGTTTGTTTATGCATTAACAAATGAAAACCAATACAACCTTATTGTAAATGCAGCATGTTTGTGATTGTTTTTGTGGAATTGTGTTTTTTGTTAGATGTAGGAACAACATGAATACACAGTGAGTCTCTAAATGTGACGTGTTCTTTCTGTAGGATCTGTCTTCAGTCTACCTGCAGTGATGTTTCTGTATTGTTTACCTGGCATTGCTGATGCAGGTGTGTTTAATACTTCAACTTTTGGCTGAGTTGGAACACATCACAGTTTAGAGTCCACAAAGCCTGTTCTGATGAAGTCTGTTAAAACAAATGTTATTCTTTTTAAGGTTTGGTACCGGTGGCAGCTCCGAAGATTACATGCATATCAGGTGAGATACGGGTTTATACTTTTGTATAAATTGTATTTGATATATGCATGTTTTTAAATACAGTTTTTATTTCAATCATTTTAACCCTTTTATATTATTTAAAATATTATTTTATAAGTTATTAAGTTAAACATTTAAATATCACAGAAAAATATGCAATCCATATGATGTTTGAAATTTAATGACTCGGAATCCAGTCCCGTTGTTTAACCTCAGATGATTTATAAGCCATATTTGAACCCAAAAATAAGAGAACTATTAAACTCATTTCCAGAAAGTCACTTAAAATTGTCCTGCCGAGTGAATCCTGGATTTCTGAAAGATGAAACTCTCGTGTACTGGTTGGTCAACAACTACTTCGTCGAAACAGCATTTCCTAACGGAACAGTGCGTATGTCCATGTAAGAACACCCACCCACCTATATAACATATGCTGATAGATATAATTATTTCACTAGTTAGCTAATATATACTTTATTCTTTGTCGTGCAGAATTGAAAGCCTGAAATCTATCCAGAGTGATCTGATATTTCAATCAGCTGAAGACATCAGGGAAAACAGCTTTACTTGTGTAGCCATGAATCCTGCTGGGATGGATACAAAACATTTTGGAGGAGAACAGGTGAGATTCTCTCTAATGATGATGTTTAAGTATAATATAAAAAAAAAATTTCACATAATCTTTCCACTTTTCTTATCAAGCCAGTGCAAAGGATGTGTAAAAACAAGAACAGAAGACGGAAAGGAATTCACTGAAGAATCAACTAAGCAGCATTGACACTTGGTGAATTGAACAGAATTGAAAGAACTGTTTTGCAGAAATGATGGCTGTTTGGTGTTTTTGTGTAGCTTTTTTTTTGTTGGTATTAAACCATATTTATTACAAAGGTTGTCATTTAGACCAGATGTTTTGACTTTATATGTTGTTATGTAACCTTTTTACCTGAAAGTGTACTGTGGTAAATAAACAAAAAATGTTAAATAAATATGGCAATGTTATTGTGGTTGTTCAATTCATTAGAACAATATTCAACTTCAACTGTTCATACTTTTTAATATTACAAAAGTATGACATTTTAATATAAATGAATATCCTGGGTGTTTGAAAAGTGGATAAAAGCCCAATCAAGTCAAGCATTTTATTTATTTGGTGTGACAGTGTTTGGACCCTTTTTAATAAAATGGTGGCAACAGCATAATAAATACAGTTCCAACAGTTTATAATAATAATTCTTGTTAAGCCTGACGTCACGCATCACCGTATATGGAAGAGCATACACAGTTTCCGGATCCAAACTAACGCTGTCAGACGTCATAGGTAAACAACTAATTCAACAAAAAAGCTGTCACTGATTGTCTGCTGTAAACCTATAAAAAAAAGACTGTTGTGTAGGCTACACCGTGAGTTAAAAATGTTTCGCGTAAGTGTGTGATATGAATAAAAAGTGCTCAAAAACGGCTGTTTAAAGAAACACCAAGGATTTAGTGAGAGCCGTTTAAATAGTCTCCGCACTCAAAAATAAGTGTCTGCTTGGACCCGGAACCAGTATTACTTTCTGTGATCAGATCCTGTGAGATGTTTGTGGTTGCCAAGCAACATGGAAACAAGGCTGCAATGTATATTTTGTGAAGAACCAATAGAAGCATGTGAGCACCGTTGAGCTCATAGAAGACCCCTATACTTGCCATAAACGACGGTGGTCACCGCCAGACCATGACACCTTGTGTCAGGAATATATAACTGACCAGAACTAAATAATAATTCTTGCATTTCAAGTCTACACTGTGTATTTTTAGTTCAGTGGCTTTCTTGACGTCATTATTTAGCGGTATCCAGAACAATCCATAAAATATATTTTAATATAGCCTACTTTTTATAAACCCTATAATTCTTTAGATGCCTTCTCGAGTGACATCGTCACGTGGTGCCTGTTACTTTTCTGGTCAAGACGGACCACTTCTGAGTAAACGTTTTCCTGGCTTTTTAAAATAACCTTGATATCTTTTAGTTACTCTTTATAGCTGTCTAGGCTTATGAGGTTAAGAGTCTAAAGATATTAATAAAGAGACGACACACACAAGCTGTTTTACCACACGCACTGTGTTTCTTATTCGTCTTCCCTGAAGGGCTCCCGCATATATGAATACAGAGCACCACCTAGTGGTAAGAACCAACATACATCACAACCTTCACATGATGTTCAGACACGTGCATAAACAACAGTGGTTCTCTAACATTTTCATTGCAAGGGCCCCCTTTTGTAGGGCAAAAAAATATTAAATTAAATTGTTTTTCAACACCCTTGTCCTGACAGTGTCAATCCAAACAACGATATGGTCAACCTTGTAAATCAAATGTGGAGTCGGCTTTCAGTCTCTGCGCGCCACCTGAATGCGAAATCCCCCTCACTGTCCCGGCAGTGAGAAAACGGCAATGGGCGGAGTAATGACATAATGACGTAATGACGCAATGACGCGGGAGGAGGGACTGATTATTTGAAAGTGGCGGGCCGCATCTTTCTTTAGGGAAACAACTATTCACGGATGTTTCTATCATCAACAGATAATAACGTCTTTACGTAAACAAACGGTATTGTGCGTGCGCGGTTTAGATTATGTTTTGTCCTGTTTGAAATTGTTTTCGATCTTGTGTGAAAAAGGAAAGTTTGCTGACATTTACTCCTCGATCGGGATAATAGCGGACCGCAGTGGGGAAGGTAACGGCATAACTGGCGTTTTAAACATCCGGTTTTCGATGTATAAGTTGAGTGGCATGTTTATATGAGCGTTTAACGCAAGCGTACGTTTGTGTACATGTGTTAAAAGGCTTTATTAGATGACATTACGATTTGCTTTCAGTGCACTTCAGGCCTTAGGCCTAAGCTTGGCTTGTTTTGCCAACGGTCTTTACGTGAAATAAGTTTGTGAATAAATCTCACTTGCTCATCTAGAATGACCAAGGACGACGAAAAGGCCATTCCCGTGAGGGTTGGTCTGAGATGCCGGCCTCTGGTTCCCAAGGAGATCAATGAAGGATGCCAGTGCTGTCTTACTTTCGTGCCTGGTGAACCTCAAGTGTGTGTCATTGGACCTATTCCATTTCAAGAATATATATAAATACATTGTCAGTTTTTTTCAAATAGTCACCCAAATGTTTTTGTTCTCTTCAGGTGATTGTTGGCAATGACAAGGCGTTCACTTACGATTACGTGTTTGACCCATCAACCGAACAGGAGGAAGTGTTCAACACTGCTGTGTCTCCATTGTTGTCTGGGCTTTTTAAAGGTTTGTAGAAAGGGGTTTTGAGTTGTGACTGTTAGCAAGTCACATCATATAGATTGTGAATATTGTGATGTCACACAACATGCGAGCTTCTTTCAAACAGTCATATACGTTGAGTATAAATGAATGTTTGCTGTTTGAAATGGCAGGATATCACGCTACCGTTCTGGCCTATGGACAGACGGGCTCCGGCAAGACCTTCTCCATGGGCGGCACGTACACGTCGGAACAGGAGAACGAGCCCACGGTTGGGGTCATCCCGCGAGTTATCAGAAGAATCTTTCAGGAAAAAGCTAAATGTGCCGACAGTGAATTTGTGCTGGCCGTGTCGTATCTCGAGGTACAGACTCTCATATATCGTATATCGTGCTATGTTGTTTTTCCTCATGAATTGAAGTCCATTCTCTGTGTTTGGCTCAATGGTGTTGTAACTGTGTTTGATCTTAGATTTACAATGAAGAGATTCTGGACCTGCTGTGCACATCAAAGGATAAACCTGTCATCAGTATCAGAGAGGATCCTAAAGAAGGCATCAAAGTGAGCTCTATAACCCCGTAGATCCAAAATATGTATTTAAATCAACATGAAGTGCTACAAAATACTACAGCCTTCTACCTTTTACCTTACAGCCTTTTTAGCGTCCACATATAAAATGACAACATTACGGATAATACGGATGTTGTTTATTCTCATCTCACGTGCTGCCGTTTCATATTTTAAATGGATTTGGATTGGCTGATTGTTAAAACTTAGACTTTACTGTTCTCTGTATAGTAATTGTTCTTAGTAGGCCTGCACAATGTATTGAAATGATCTAAATAATGCAAATGTGCATATAGTGACATGGTTTGTAATAAATCAATGAATTTAATACTTCAAAAAGTTTAGTTTGTCTACATGACCAGATGTTCTGACTGTCGTTTGGTTCCGGTTCTGTCTATGGTGTAGATTGCGGGCCTGATGGAAAAGGAGGTGTCCACTGCACATGAGATGGTGGGCTGTCTGGAGTTGGGGAACTCTGCACGAACTGTGGGTTCGACAGCCATGAACGCAGCCTCGTCCCGCTCGCATGCCATCTTTACCATATCACTGGAGCAACGGCGTAAAGGAGACAAGTACGTGAACTAACAGCACATTTAATAAGACCACATTCACACTTCAGCCAAATACAGTTGTCACTCCTCTTATGAGGGCTTAAAGGGATACTTCAGGCAAGAAACAAAATTTCCCCATGTTTTACTCGCCATCCTGACTGAATGTGACTTTCTTCTTGAAGAATAATGCAGTCGGAGTTATAATGCCACGTGTCATTTTTCTTCCAAGCTGTAGAATGGAAGTGAATGATGGTCAAATTTTTGAAGCTCCAAAGAACTGCTCGACGCGGCTCCATGGTCTTCTGACTTCTGAAGCGAATCAATGCGTTTGTTTAAGAGAAATATCCATATTGACAGCGCTATTTACGTTGATGTCTAGCTTCCGTTATCCCTCGACTGCACGTGAAGCTGAGGCTTGTTTTTCTGGCAAATGACGCAAGTTCCGGTGACGAATGCGGCATTTTTCGTTTTGTTCCAATAGGATACCGTCTGGTGTATGGTGATTTTGTCAGACTATGTCGCGTTTCTAAATCAGGATTTTAGCAGCAGTAAAAGTTAACAGCTGGTTGGATTAAATATGAGGTATTATTATGTCGTGTTCAGTCAATATTTTATACTCGTTTTATGTCTGATAACAGAACAGATAATATGTGAAAATAGCATTCAGTTGTGTCAAAATACAATATAATGTGATCAGAGAGTAGAAGCAAAACAGATTTCAAGTGCCAACACTAGACCAAACGCACGTGATGACGTCACAAATATGCGAATTATTTTACTGACATCATCAGCGCCACAGTCTCTTAAAATCCTGTGGGAAACACTGCAGTTTGTCCGTTTAGGGCTACAGTAGAAACAACATGGTGAATTCCATGTAAGGGGACCTGCGGTGTATGTAGATAGAAATAGCTCATTCTAAGGTAATAAAAACATAACGCTTCATTGTGTAAGGTCTTTATACACCTCTGAAGACATAGTTATGTCATATATTACATTTATGTCAATAGATCCTCCAAAAAATCTTGTGAGTACAGTTATTAATGGAAGGAACTTTAACCATCTCATCACCTTTGTGTTTGTAAAGGAGTGATGTCATGGTCTCCAAACTCCACCTGGTGGATCTTGCTGGATCTGAGAGACAGAAGAAAACAAAGGCAGAGGGTGATCGACTCAAGGAGGGTAAGTTAGTGTTAGGTTATTAGGAAAGTTATCTAAAAGTATGAACAAACGTGACCCTGGATCACAAAACCAGAGCTTTCAGGTGATGTAAAAATCTCAATTTCGAGGTTTTGTTGTCCAGGGTCACAGAGTCCACAATACATTAGGAAAGATGAAGTATTTGTTAATAGAAATATGCTGTGTTTGCTATGTTTGTGACACAAGGAATCAGCATTAATCGTGGGCTGCTGTCTCTCGGGAACGTGATCAGTGCACTTGGGGATGAAAGCAAGAAAGGAACGTTTGTACCGTACAGAGACTCCAAGCTGACACGTCTCCTGCAGGGTAAAACTGATGCAGTTCATCATTTCAGATGAGTTAAAGATGAGATTCATGGAAAAATAGTTTGTGAAATTATGAACAAAAAGTGTTCAGCCAATGCCTCTCAAAACATTTCCCAGACTCTCTTGGAGGAAACAGCCACACGTTAATGATCGCTTGCGTCAGCCCGGCAGACTCCAACATCGAAGAAACCATCAACACAATGCGTTATGCTGATCGTGCGCGTAAAATCAAAAACAAGCCCATTCTCAATATCGACCCTCGCACAGCTGAAATGAAGCGACTCAAACAGCAGGTACTTTGTCTTGTGGCTGTGTGGAAATGACAGCGGATATATGAGCAGTTATAAGTCTTTGATGACCTTCCTCTGGTGAAATATTTTTATACTTCAGGTTCAAGAGCTTCAGGTGATGCTCCTGCATGCTCGTGGAGGAGTTGCTCCTGTACTGACCGGGTATGTCCCAGAGTGTGTTTTTTTATTATAAAACTGTTTAGGCTCTAAAATATGCTTGTAAGAGTTGCATTCAAAGCCATTCATTGAAGTGAATGGCGAATTAGATTGTGCATTCCATTTTATGAAACATCTGCTTTTGTTTCACATTACTTTTTGCACATCCTCCTGTCGCTTCAGTTGAATAGCCACATGTTCTTTGGTCATGGATGTTAAGACGTGTATGTTTCTGTAGGTCTGAGCCAGCAGAGAACATCTCAAAGATCCTGGAGCAGAACCGTAGTCTGCAAAATGAAAACCACAAGCTGAGCCGAGAGCTGAGCGAGTCCGTGGGGCAGACGGCTCTCATGTTCGAGAGGATTATCATGGTAAGACGTGGCTTTTTGAAGCTTATCACCAGGGTTTTATTTCATTTGTGTCTTGAAAATTGACCAGAACGTTACCAATATAACAATTAAAGGTGTGATCAGGTTCCAAAAGTAACACTAGCCAAGTGCCAAACGTAATTAAAAATAGGCTTTTGGCTTTTTTCTTGCATCTTTATTTCAGGAATTCTGAAAATAATGTTTATAAGTATTTTGTAAGAAGCTTATTTGTCTAGTGCCACTCATTTTATCTGGTATTGCAAAAAGTATTTTGTTAGCAAAAAAGTATACATTCCTTGAACATTTGAGAAATAAAATGGTTCATTTCGATTGTCCAATCCAAAAGTTAGTTCTTCACTGCGAAAAAGGTGCAAAATTACCGGTTAACATTATACACTATTATTGCACGAGTAATTGCAGACCTTCTGTTTGTGTTTATTGTCTTGTTTCTCTAGACAGAGCAGGCAAATGATAAATTGCAGTGTAAACTGGAGGAGTTGAAGCAGCATGCAGCGTAAGTGTCCGTTGTTTACAGATCACTGGACCAATCACATTCAGCTGTTGATTCATAAATATACATGAATCATACTTGGACACAGGTGTAAGGTGGACTTGCAGAAGGTTGTGGAGACTCTGGAAGACCAGGAACTGAAGGAAAACGTGGAGGTGATCAGGAACCTTCAACATCTCATCCTAGAACTGCAGGTGAAGAACACACACACACACACATTCAGAAGACCACACCACTCATTTGTCATATTTAAAGGGACAGTTCACCCAAAAATGAAAATTCTGTCATCATTTACTCACCCTCAGATCGTTCCAAACCTATATACAGGTGCTGGTCATATAATTAGAATATCATCAAAAAGTTGATTTATTTCACTAATTCCATTCAAAAAGTGAAACTTATATATTATATTCATTCATTACACACAGACTGATATATTTCAAATGTTTATTTCTTTTAATTTGATGATTATAACTGACAACTAATGAAAATCCCAAATTCAGTATCTCAGAAAATTTGAATATTACTTAAGACCAATACAAAGAAAGGATTTTTAGAAATCTTGGCCAACTGAAAAGTATGAACATGAAAAGTATGAGCATGTACAGCACTCAATACTTAGTTGGGGCTCCTTTTGCCTGAATTACTGCAGCAATGCGGCGTGGCATGGAGTAGATCAGTCTGTGGCACTGCTCAGGTGTTATGAGAGGCCAGGTTGCTCTCATAGTGGCCTTCAGCTCTTCTGCATTGTTGGGTCTGGCATATCGCATCTTCCTCTTCACAATACCCCATAGATTTTCTATGGGGTTAAGGTCAGGCGAGTTTGCTGGCCAATTAAGAACAGGGATACCATGGTCCTTAAACCAGGTACTGGTAGCTTTGGCACTGTGTGCAGGTGCCAAGTCCTGTTGGAAAATGAAATCTGCATCTCCATAAAGTTGGTCAGCAGCAGGAAGCATGAAGTGCTCTAAAACTTCCTGGTATACGGCTGCGTTGACCTTGGACCTCAGAAAACACAGTGGACCAACACCAGCAGATGACATGGCACCCCAAACCATCACTGACTGTGGAAACTTTACACTGGACCTCAAGCAACGTGGATTCTGTGCCTCTCCTCTCTTCCTCCAGACTCTGGGACCCTGATTTCCAAAGGAAATGCAAAATTTACTTTCATCAGAGAACATAACTTTGGACCACTCAGCAGCAGTCCAGTCCTTTTTGTCTTTAGCCCAGGCGAGACGCTTCTCATGCTTCCTGCTGCTGACCAACTTTATGGAGATGCAGATTTCATTTTCCAACAGGACTTGGCACCTGCACACAGTGCCAAAGCTACCAGTACCTGGTTTAAGGACCATGGTATCCCTGTTCTTAATTGGCCAGCAAACTCGCCTGACCTTAACCCCATAGAAAATCTATGGGGTATTGTGAAGAGGAAGATGCGATATGCCAGACCCAACAATGCAGAAGAGCTGAAGGCCACTATCAGAGCAACCTGGCCTCTCATAACACCTGAGCAGTGCCACAGACTGATCGACTCCATGCCACGCCGCATTGCTGCAGTAATTCAGGCAAAAGGAGCCCCAACTAAGTATTGAGTGCTGTACATGCTCATACTTTTCATGTTCATACTTTTCAGTTGGCCAAGATTTCTAAAAATCCTTTCTTTGTATTGGTCTTAAGTAATATTCTAATTTTCTGAGATACTGAATTTGGGATTTTCATTAGTTGTCAGTTATAATCATCAAATTAAAAGAAATAAACATTTGAAATATATCAGTCTGTGTGTAATGAATGAATATAATATACAAGTTTCACTTTTTGAATGGAATTAGTGAAATAAATCAACTTTTTGATGATATTCTAATTATATGACCAGCACCTGTACATATCTTTGTTCTGCTGAACACAAAGTAAGATATTTGGAAGAATGTCAGATCTCACCCCATTTACTGCCATAGTAGAGAAAATAAATACTATGGGAGTCAATGGGGGGGTGGGATCTGTTTGGTTACTGACATTCTTCCAAATATCTTCCTTTTTTGTTTATCAGAACAAAGCAATGTATACAGGTACAATCTGAGGGTGAGTAAACGATGGCAGAATTGTCATTTTTGGGTGAACTAACCCTTTATGTGTGAATGTGTTTTTATTGCTAGCCAAATGCAATGTTTTTTCAAAAGTGCAATAAAGTCAAATGTCTCTCTTGAATAGAGTGAAAGTGCTGGGATGGCGGCCACCATCGATGGTATAACCTCAGGCAATGCCTCCACCCTCGAGCCACAGACTGAGATGGCCACCTCTGGAGATTCACCAGTGGTATGTGTTAAACGCACATTTATTTCATAACTATTGACTTTTTATCCAGCTGATATGTTTTCAGGGGATTGTTGATGTTAAGTGTGAGATGTTTTTAAATCCACACATTTAGGGCTGCAGCGCTGATGCTCAAGTCAAAGGTTCTCCTGAAGCATACACGGCCCAGCATGCACTGCGACAGGCTCAGATGTCTAAAGAACTGATTGAGCTGAATAAAGTTCTGGCACTGAAAGAGGCTTTTGTCAAGAAGATGTGTCAAAACGACAGTCATCTGGAACCCATGCAAACAGAACATCAGGTAAGACTTAAAGGAATAGTTCACCCAAAAATGAAAATGTAGTCATTATTAAGTCACTATGGTGCATTTCCACCGCGGGAACTTTCCCTCGGGACTTTGGGGCAGTACTCGGTGTGTTTCCACCGCAGGAACCGGGATCAAAACAAAGTTCCGATTAAAAATCCCCCCTCCCCCAGAAAGTCCCTGCTCGTTATGTAGTACTTTTCCGGAGTTCCGGAAGATTCGGGGGTGGGCCTTGGTCGTCGAATATGCTGATTGGTTGAGTTCACGATTTCATTGGTTGACTCTACATGCTGCATTGTGTTCCGGTAAAAACAAAGCACCATTTGCGTGTAGTTTCAGCTGTTAACTGTTTGAAATACGACAGATGGACCGACGGCGAGGTCCAGGCTTTGTTAAGTGTTTTTGCTGAGGACGAAATCCAACGGGAATTGGAAACGATGACCCGCAATGAAAAGGTATACTGAAAAATATCGAGTTTGTTATACAAGCTGGGCGTTGTCCCACAAAAAAATGATGAGTGTCCGTCGCTTTGTTTGTGACGCCATCATTGTTCGACATTACCGCCCCCTCCTGGACTGGGAGGAGCCGTCACACGCAGTCCTACGTCACGGGACTGATTTGCCTAATCTTCACGGTACTTTAGACCGCTATGGAAACGCAGACACCAACAGGTCTGGGGAGAAAAATGTTCCTGGGACAAATTGTTCCAGGTAATTTCGGTGGAAATGCGCCATTAATGTCATTAAAACCTTCAGAACATAACAGATTTGGCCAGAGCTTACCATTTGAACAAGCGTGATGGTTTCTGAATGGGCTGCTAAATAATGCAGAACTCTTTTAATTTCCTCAGGAGAACATTACGAGTCTACATACTGCGGTTGGCTCCTTACAGAAAGAAAAGGAAGACCTCCTCCACGCCCTGCAGTCTGCTAAAAAGGACACCAATCAGGCCAAGTAACTCCATTTACTTTTAAACTGCAACAAAACACCAGCACATCGATAATAAGACTTCCACTTCTGTTCCACGCTCACTTTTTTTTTGTGTTCCATTCTAGACTCAGTGAACAGCGCAGGAAGAGACTTCAGGAGCTGGAAGGACAGATCACAGAGCTGAAGAAGAAACTGCAGGACCAGTCCAAACTGCTCAAGCTCAAAGAGTCGTCTGTGCGCAACGTAGCCAAACTTAACCATGAGATCCAGGTTTGTGTGCTTCATGAAGAGTATCCTCTGAAAGTCTGCTCATCCTGAAGTCCATTTGCTGAAGATCATTTTGTTGTGTGAACGGAGACTAAATGGTGTAGGAATGTGATGATGTGGTGGATGTGTGCAGGCGATGAAATCTCAGCGAGTGCAGCTCATGCGGCAGATGAAGGAAGACTCGGAGAAGTTCCGCCTGTGGAAACTGAAGAAGGATAAAGAAGTTCTGCAGCTCAAGGAGAAGGTTGGAAATCGTAGTTTTAACTGTTGTAGACATTTCGTGTGCATATTTTCACGTTTTTTTGTCTTCAACTTCAACGTTTTGTTGGGTGCAGGATCGCAAGCGCCAATATGAGATGCTGAAGCTGGAGAGAGACTTCCAGAAACAGGCCAACGTGCTCCGCCGCAAAACAGAGGAGGTGAGACATTTACAATACTGTACAACAGTTCTGAAATAAATGTTTAAAAACACGTCTAAGAGCTGTGGTGGTGGAAGTACAATCGCTAATACAAAGTCTGCGTGTGTCTGCAGGCGGCTGCTGCTAACAAGCGACTCAAAGACGCTCTGCAGAAGAGAAGTGAAGTGGCAGAGAAACGCAAAGACTTTCAGAGTCGCGGAACAGAAGGTGTCGCTAGCAGAGTAAAGGTATCTAAAATTCATAACAAAGTTGGGATTGTTTGTTTTAATTAGGAAAGATCTAGCCATGCAAACTTTACAATAGTTTTTATTATGCGATTGAATAGTTTTTGCGTTGATAAATCCTTCATTGCCAACGAAAAAAAATTAGAAGCGTGTAGACGTGTCCGCGTATCGGTTAGAAAAACTGTGTATTGAATATGTGAATATTTGCGATCGAATTGGTTTAGGCCTGGCTGCTGAAAGAGGTGGAAGTGCTGGTGAGCACGGAAGAGGCCCGCCGACATCTACAGGACCTGCTGGAGGACAGGAAGATGCTGGCGGAGGAGATTTCACAGCTCCGTCAGCAGATGGAGGCGGGAGAGAGACCTGTAGCCAAAGTCAGGGTGAGAATCGCAAGTTGTGTTTTGATGGATTAGCACGGGCAAGGATTTTGTGTTGTCAGTCAGGCCATGTGACCACCAAAGCATTTTAGGCAGCTCAAAATCCCAAACTTTTGAACAAGGTGAACATTTTTCCACTCAATGACCAGCAAGTGAAACATGTATGTTTGCTGTTTAATTTTAGGTTTTATGTATTATCGTATTTGCATGCGCTTCCATTGTAAATATATAGACCAAGTCCACAACAATTGCCTCAGACTTCGTCTACACTAGTTTTCGTTTTCAAAACGCTCTTGGTCCACACTAGCGTTTTCAAGCGTTTCCTAAACGCTGCCCATCCACACTGAAACGTCTGAAAACGCTTACATTCATGTACTGCGCATGAGTTAAACCTAAGACAGCCTTCAGCATGTGTCATTTCTGTCAGGCGTTTATTTACTTTCTGCCTTATGTCGCGACAATGTGGCGCAAAAATACAGTTTTTTTTTTAAATAGATGGACAATGAGGTAACTTAGTGATGTTGCTGCAGGTAACACAAGACTGTAAAGCTGCGAAAGTGAAACTCACGCTCTGCTGCCAAACAATAACTGCTAGTAAAATAATATTCCGTCTCCAAAAATACAATCTAAAGTATGACATTAATGCTATCAAACAGGAAAGCAGCCGAAACAACTGTGTCACATGATGAAAAACGCGTCATCGTTTTTAAACCCCTCCATTTTCTCATCCACACTACAACGTGAAAATGGCGCTTTCAAATGTATCCACTTTTGGCCATCTTGGTGTGAACGAAAAGTCAAAACTGAGAGAAAAAGATGAGTTTTCAAATGAAAACAATTAGTGTGGACAGGGTCTCAGTTTTCCATTGTAGGTGCATTTTGTATACGTTATTGTTTGTGTATGGGTCGAAACACAACACAGGTCCAAAACCACATGCATGCTTTTCTGTTATTTTAAAATGAAAAAAATCAGGAGAGAAGCCAAGGAGATGATATCAGCCATCCGAAATGTTGAAGCATTTTGAAACTTACCCTGAAACTCAAAAATGAATTGTGATGGGGGGCTTCATGTTAACACCGAATGTTTTGTTCTTCTGTCATTTGAATTCATTTGGTGTTTGTCTTCTCAGCGTCGCACTTTGACCATCTCAGAGTTGGAGGGCCATGGTGAGCTGGAGGCTTCTATCAGCAAACAGGTGGAGAGTCTGGAGACAGAGATGGGGCTCAGGTCAGAGACAGTACTTTATCGTAACTTGTACGGCTTCAGGATACGCCAGAAAAAAAATGACACCCTCAGCAGACACTCCAAAAGATGTTGTTTTAACCACTTTCCTTTTGTTTATGGATCAGATCAGTGCTGCTGACTATGTATGGTTTCTTCATTTTAAATTAATCTCTTTCTGTGTTTAACCTGACAGGAGCGCTCAGATCGCTGACCTGCAGCAGAAAGTTCTGGATGCAGATAATGAAGGGCGAATGAAGCAGCGCTGGGATTCTATCACCACCATCATAGAGGCCAAGAGTGCACTCAAAATCCTCATGGCTGAGGTGAGCAGTAAAGCAGAAAGCTGGCGTGTTTTAAGGATGTTTTTTACTGTAATGTTGTGTTGATGGACTCTTTCCATGCACCTGGTTCAGGTTGTAGCTTCCAAGATTGCTAATGCCAAGCTGGAGAGCGAGCTGAAGCAGGAGAAAGCCAATCTTTTGGACATGCAGAAGATCTTGTGTGATGAGAGGAAACTCATGTCTACTATGGACATGGAGCACCAGAGTCATCTGGTGGAACTGGAGCAGACACACCAGGAGAAGGTCTGTTTTCATCCATGTTCCTGTTACATCTTATACACTCTATACTAGGACTATAAGAATACACTTTGCTCATGATTCAATACCATACATTATAATGCGTTCATGACACTATAGTCAGGGCTGTACATATATGTCGCACATGCTACGAAAACAAATCTGTCTGTGCCAAGAATAAAATTTAATAGTGTAGCACGCGTGCAATACAGTTTGGAAGGCGCATTAGACAGAACCGCTTGTTTGTGTGAAGTGCGTATGTCGTTGTTCTTGTTCGTGTGTCAGGTTAACTAATGGCACACCACTATTTATTTTCGTTTTTATTTAGTTTTTGCAATTAAAACTTGTTTTCTGGCTGCATTGAGTCCATTGATCTAGAGCCCTGTGATCTGAGTCACTAAAGCGGAATTCTACCATTTAAACACTCTGCTTGTTCTGCGTGTCTGAGTGAATGAGCTGCACAGTTTAACATGTTACAAGCGTGACACTAGTGGATTTGTCTGTATCTTACTATACGAGGACGTGAGCACATGAACTTCATCCACAGAGTTGTTCTAAGTTTATTTTATGAGCATTTCACTGTTTCAGTGAAGCTACTGTCAAACACACTGAAACTCAAGCGTCTTCGCGTCAACCCGCCGAAATAAAAGTCTGCTTAATTTCAACCAGATGAAAAAAATTATTAACTTGTAGTAAATTTATAAACTGTAGTAAACACTATAATATACTACAGTATTTTTACGGACAAATGTTTATACTACTGTATAGTAAAACATTGAAAATACAGAACTCCAGAAAAGGAAAACATTTAAAAATGAAAATGAATTTGGGGAAAACTAAAAATTATATGGCCTTAATTTGTTCATTTGTATAACATTAATGTCCTTTTTCAGTTACCTGTCGATTTATGTGATGTTTTTTTTTAGATGAGAAAACAGACGTATACTTGTGCTACAACTGTTTGGCCTGTGCTACACAACTTTAAACCTCTGTAGCAAATTGAATTTCAAATAGCAGATTTTTCTAACACATTAACAATTAAAAAAAAATGTTGTCCATAAATTGTTATAGAATTGACCAAATTTTGTTAAGGTAAACAAAAACTGAATAGGTCTATCACTAAGAAATAAAACTTAATTTTAAAATGGTTAAAATCAAGGAAAGATTTAAAAGGTAAACACTAATGGAGAACTCCTTAAAACGGTAAACGAACAAAATTAAGAACAAGACCTTAAAATAAATTAAGTTCTGGTCAAGTAAGTTCAGCACAGACAGTCTTGGTGTTTTTGGGTTACTTACAGTTTTTCAGTCAGAAGCTGGGATCTTTGAGGTCGTGTTTTAGCAGCTCGACCATGTACATGAATATTTACAGGATATATATTGTCTGATATACAGGAATGTCATGAATATGTCATTTCTGCTGCAGGTGCTGTATCTTCTTGGTCAGCTCCAGAATAAACCTGTGGAGGAGGAGGAGCATGAGGAGGTGTCTAAACGGGAGAAGGAACTGCTGCAGCGTCTGAAATTCCAGGTGTGAATCTTTGGTTTCTTGGTGAACACACGTCAGAGTTTGGTTGGTTCAGATCATGGACATGGACATGGTTTAGCAGGAGATTATTCAGAAACCAAAGGGTTGACCACAATGAAACTAATACCACAGGCAAAAAAGTGACACCCCATTTGCACCGACAGAGATCGCACCTCATTCATTTTAATAGTAACCCTTAGCATCCTTTGGCAACATCGACCGTTGGTGACAGGAAGTGGGCATGTCTATCGACATTAAAAGGTGTTCAACTTCATGCAAATGAAGGGCGACCTTGGGAACGACTACCAATAGGGGTAAAGCAGCGGAGCTCATATCATCTGTCTCATCTCAGTTACTGCAGCGTTTGTGTACAACTGTTACTCGAGCAACCAAAACTAGGAACTGCCTTCTAATGACCTCATAAGAGATGGGTGTCACGCAGTAACAGTGAACGGGGCTCGAGTTTTAACATCATCATTGTTACCTAGCAACAGGTACCATACTACCCTTTGATGCAAGAGTTCAGGGAAGGGAAAGGGTGTTGGCAAACTCCTTTTTTCCAGTAAGCAATTAAACAAAGTGTGAAAGTTATTTATTGCTTGTCACCTTTTTGTAGATCAGTCTCTCCTTTTCTTTTTAGTACAGCTCAATCGTCCTCTTCATCAACACAAACTAGAAATGTTCATTCTCACACAACTTAGAATATGATTATAAGAGTTAAATGGAACATCATATATACATATTTTTAAATCTATGGTTAAATGTTCTCCGTCACAGGAAGAGGAAATTGAAAAGGTGCGAGAACTCAGTGAGCAGACCCAGAAACTCAAGGAGGAAAATGAACAATACAAGCAGGTAAAACCCTTCCTACAGACACCGTTTACACTGAAATCCATCTGAAACGTCAAAACAATTAAAAAATAAAACATTCACCCTGTTTTTCTGGGTTTGATCTTAACAGAAGTTACAACTGGCCCAGCTGACCAGTACAAAGAAAGTCCTGTCTACTTTGAACGAGTCACCCGATACATCTTTTGAATACGTTCCCCCTAAGGTGATGCTCAAGGCTGTGTGCACGTTTCCTTTATTTTGTTTCTTAGATTTGGAAACTGTTTTCTGATTTGCTTTCCTGTCACGTTTTTCATCTGAAGCCTAAGCCCAAAAGCTACTCCACGGCACGGGCACGTCTGCAGGAGCCTATAGATCTAGATGAACTGATATCTCCATCTGAGTCTGAGAAGGAGGAAGACGAGTGGCGTCCAGAGAAAAATGAAAAAGCAAGAAGAGGCTCCAAGAAGTCCAAAATGACCGGGGTGAGATTTCAATTCAAAAACTGGAAAAAATATGCTATTCATATTTTTGTGTCAAAGACTTTACGGACAGCTTTTTGTGTACAAAGGTGCCTCATAAATAGTTTAAAGAGGCTTCCTTGTTATAAACACGAGATATTTACTCCGTTTATGATATGGTAACATAATTGTAAAATTTAATCTACAGCCAGAGCTTGGACTGTTGTGTTTTGATGCTCTGGGGTCCTGAGTTTGAGTTCACTCACATAAACAACTGTTCTAGTGCTTTTGAAGATTTTTTTTCTTCCAGCGGTTCGTTTAAAACTATTTGATTCTGTCTCCTCTAGTGTGCGTGTCGGGGTCGCTGTGTTAACAAGCTTTGTCGCTGCCGCAAGGGGAAAATGACCTGCGGAGAAAACTGTCTCTGTGATCACGAGAAATGTCGCAACATGGAGAACCGCGCTAGTGTGGTTAGTAAAATATTTATAGACTTACAGGCTGGTTGTTTACCCTATGCAGTGTGTTTTCTTGTATTTATTTGATATTTTTGCCGTCTCAGGACCAGGCTGAAGTGGGTGATGCGTCTAAAGATTCTGTCACTGTTCCTGAGGACCCCACAGCTATAAGCCCCCTGGACGCCACATTTTTCAGACCCCCTAGTGTCCCTCCTACTAAGAAGGTAAGAACAAATGTTATTTATTAATTTCTGTCACCGTGTTTCAATTTAAGAAAATGGTTCTTCCCCCAAAATCCTGCCCTTCTGTCAAGGTCCTGTCCTTGTGTGAAACACAATCTGTACTTGTTTTCTATGTCATGAGCAGGAGATTGGAGACATGGGCCACCTGCCCGCAGACCTGAAGTTGGAGAAGAAACCCGTCCCTGCTGACAGCGACAGTGACAGTGATGAAGCTGAATCACTAAACAGCACAGCCAGCTTCCTCCGGAGGAACAAGCGAGGGCTTAATAACTTTAAGAACAGCTTCTTCTCTGGCTGCACACCGATCCGTGAAGAACATTAGCATTAAAGTAGCTGTATGTGGTAAATATAACTGCTAGCTTGTCTTGTCTTTGTTTTGTCTCCTTTTCATGTGGTTTTATTGTATGAATTTAATTCAATTTGCAGATGTAAAATAGTTTAGGAACACGCCGCTCATTTTCAACAACGGCTAATGCACTAGCAAGGTGAACTTTCACCTTTCATAGGTAATTTAATGGACTTTTAAAACCGTTGGACAGTGTAACATTGGAAAACATATTTTTAGATGTTATTTCTATTAAAATATCAGTGGCATCAATAAATTGAGTTGGTTTTATTTTTTGTGTTTACAAGCATGCGGATGACATAAAAATAACAGAAGTAGATGTTGTTGTAATATTTGTTGTGGGAGCAAAAGTGATGAATATGATACCATTTTGAAGTGAATCTGTTTTGTAAAGACCACTTCGGAAAACGTAAACACTCCTTGTCCAGAAGAACTTCCTGTTTCAATTTTTTAACACAGCACAAACATTTGAACAGAATACAACCAACGGAACATTTATAACTGGATCAAAATGTTAATCGAATATATTTACGATTTAATTATATATGTAAGATTAAAAAAAAATGAAACCAGAAGTGCTTCAGTATTTACTTGCTAAATGGTCTATATCATCAAAAGTGGTGCAGGGTTTCTACTTTATATTTTTCTTTTATATTTACATATTTGCTGGGTAAAAATGCATGCCATGCATTCAAAATTGTCTACTTTCCAACTATACTCAAAAGGCAAGAATTCAACCGAATAAGAGATTAAGAACTTTATTTTACTTGCATAGAATTTTGCTTGATCTTAACTGAAGAGTCATTGACATTTCTTTCTGCTGGTTATGTGCTTTTTTATGAAGTTAAGCAACTGTGTGTATGTCATGATCCAATGGTATGGAGCGAAAATTGTGCCAAAACTTCACAAACAAATCCAGCATTTGCAAACAAACGCAACCTTTTTGCAAAAGAAACTAAACTCTGAAACAAACAGAAAGCGTTTTACAAATACAATGCAATTCAAGAGAAAATGCAAAGGTGTAACATATAAATGTACTGTGTTTAAGTCTCACCTTTTTATGAGATTCTCTCAGCTTGGTTTTCTCACAAATGTGACGTCCAGATTTTCTCACAAATGTGATCGTCCAGATTTTCTCACAAATGTTACCGTGCAGATTTTCTCAGTTATGCAACTTCTCCCAAAACAGCAGATAGTTCAATTGTTTGATTTACATTTATATTACAGTTTTTTTGTGCTGGTTTATTTTATTGTAAAAAATTGCCCAATTAGCTTGAAATAGCCAAAAAAAAATAGCAGCTGATTTCCGTTTAATTTCGTTTAATGAATTGAATGAATTAATCTTATTACACAGCACAATGAACTTTACATTGTGTGTGCTGTTTTTTATGTGGTATCGTGAGCGCGCATCGCGCCTAAACTAAACTATTTTGCACATTGTTTCGCTACCACCTGCAGTGTGACTTGGGGTGTTTGAGATGGAGAGACACAGATTTATTTCTGAAGCGGGAGCTTAGGAAGATGGAGCTTTCAGTCATTACTGAATGTCAATAGGTTAAAATCTAGCCTATATATTGCAAGCAAATAATAGCTGTTTGTTAACAGCACAAAATAAGACCGCAAAAATGGATAAATGAATCTGATTTTAGTGCACAATTAATTTTACATGCTTAATTTTACATATGTGCAGTGCGTCTAAAATTCCTTTTGCTTCGAGTATTTTGCTTTTAGCAGTATTTACATGTAGCATGCTTCAAACTAAAGCCAGAGCAGTGAAGTGAAGAGTGACGTTGCTTTCAGCAAATAAAAAATACAACAATTTTTGGTGTTATTTTTTGATTCTCATTGGGTGGGCAAGACAGACATTTAGGTGGGTTCAGCCCACCCCTGCCCATGCCCATGCCCATGCCTATGCCTAGAGCCGGCCTTGATATAAACAAAAAATGATGTCAAAATTCCCTTATAAGAAAGTATCCTTGTAAAAGTAGTGTGTTTTGTGAACGTAAACAGTTGGAAAACAAGAACGAGAGAATGAGATGGGGTGGCAGGGGTGACAACATTGCAAATGCATCCAGTTTGTTGTACGTTATTTGTATATTAAAACCAATGCATAATTCATTATTTATTATTAAGAACAGCAACTGATTATTATTAACAGTTTCAATAAATTTCATGAGACTAACTGAATGAAACTTGGCAAGGGTGGCACGCAAGGTAGTATTCATGGCTTCTTCCTATAGAAACTAGTGTCAAATTCCCAATAGCACCACCTGCTGTTTTGTAAGAGGAAGTTGCACATGCATTTGTGAGAAAATCTGCAGGATCCTATTCGTGAGAAAATCACAGCTAGTGAAGAGCTGTGCAGTTTGTAAACCTCACTCCCCGACCAACAGAGACGCTCTAGCGACAGACGCTACAGACAGCGGTCTTTAGCCTCCTCGTTAGAGCTCCCGTCTCCCATCCGGACCAACGCCGGTTCGAGGCCCGCGCAGAGCGGGCGAGTAGGACCGGTCACACTGTTATACTATACAGTATATAAATTTATGTTTTTTATATGATTTTTAATACACATGACAACTATGGAGGACTAAACCGGCCATCAAATGGAAACCATTCCGTCTAAAAAGACGTGTTTACTAAACTGTACTCGTAAACTTTACTCGTATTTCATAAGAGATAAATAACACAGAGGTCACCAGTTAACTCGGGCATATTCACTTGATTCATCCAGCTGCATATTGTTGTGTGACATCTTGATTTTATTGCAAAGATCTGCTGCAACTTGCAAAATAGCTTACTGTGATTGTTACCGTAATGACATGCAGCCTCGCTGAATTGCCTGGGTTCGAATCCCGTGTCAAATCGCTTTATTTATTTTTTCACCTCGGTTCAGCCGTTACGGGCGATCAAACCAATAATTTGCAATCTTTACAAGAATGCCAAAATCATGTAACAAGAAAGTCTGTGTTTATTAGACATATTAATATTCAGTCGGCTTGTGCTTTCAGAATCGACGAATCTGCTGAGGTCGTTCATGCACATCTGTGGCGGAGAACATGTAACCGGAACTTGGTCACCACCTTAGCACCCTCTGACTCGCACAGATTTTGAAGAACTTTGTCATTTATCTCGCAGTCAATCTGTAATAAAACATCAATAATCGCATCTAATCTAAATGACACATAGTCATTTGATGCATGGTTATCGACTTCATTGGCTAAATGCCGCAACTCTCTAGCTAATTGTGCGCCCGCAATAGTTACTTAACTTTATACACGAAGCAAACGATCAGTGAGTGACGTGACGTTAGTCCAAAACAAGTCAAGAGTAATCGATCAAACGCTTCAATCTACGCTGAACCAATAGTAGGCAAGACCAACCATCTAATTATCATACAAGACACGTAAGAAAAGTAAGAATAAATTCAAGAATAAGTAAAAGTGGAAATAAATACATGCGTTAATAAATAAATATAAAAATAAATAAACGTATAAATAAATAAATGTAAAAATAAAAGGAAATGATAGATAAAATAATCTAAAAATAAAAAATGGACACAAAAAATAAATCAATTTAAAAAATGAAAAAAAAAGTTTTAGCTAAGATCAATAATAGCTAAAACGAATTATTTTGTTTTATCAAACCATTAATTCCTTTATTTTCATATTATTACATTTATTCGTTTATATATTTATACATTTATTTATTTATAATTTTTGCAGGTTTATTCCTCCATAGACAACACATCAAGGAGGTCTCAACGTGTGAAACCTGACTAATAAACATTGTTGGGAGTAACGCATTACAAAAGTAACGTACTCGTTTTTGCAATAACGCAGTAATATAACGCATTATTAATAAAATTTTGGGTTATATTATACCCATTACAATCTCAGTAACGCGCGTTACAACAACGTATTTTCCCCCTGAAATTCTTTTTGTATAATTTACCAACACATTCCATTCCCAGAAAAAAAACAAATCTGTGATTAAAATACAATGATTGTAATACTATTTCCTGTTACTGAAATCCGATGGTTGAATTGAATGCAACGGATTCTACAAAGGAATAGAGAGTAAGTAAAAGTAAATCCTGTCATTTGGCTATAGGTTGCATTATAGTGGGCTTTACCGCTACCTTATTCACCCGATTGCCGTTTGTCTACTTTTGCCATCTCTGCGCCTCTTATATTTTAGGCTCCATATATTTCACTCGAGTTTTTAAACGTATCTGAAAACGCCGACTGTGGGCGCTCGACAACGCATTGATGCTGTTTGCCTTGATACGGAATTTCCGCCTCAAACTAGTTTCGCAGATCGTTTATTTAATTAAAATTTTTTTATATTGTGGTAGTCCAGGGATATTACCTGATACAGACTTTGACACTCGTAAAGTATTCAGTCCTGCATTGTTTTTAGGCATTGTAAACAGACATACGGTTGCAGCCTACAGGTATTTGCCGATTGGTTGATGCTGTATTTATCCCGCCCCTCCTGCGCTGTGATTGGATGGCTGAGTAAAAAGTTACATTGATGAGCACAATCATTATGCATCAACACATCGCCCTCCACTGGATGTACATTGAGCAGCAAGAAACTATATTTTAGCATTTTAGAATGCATACACTGCTGAAAAATCGATAGAAACCATCACATAAATTATACTGGATTGAATGGTTATGATGGGAATTTGATTGGTTGTAATGGAAACAAAAGTCTCGACTGGTGTGTTGGGTTCTGTTGACGTGACCATTAAATCATACTCAAATCATTTCCAAAACACACTTCAAAAAAGATATTTAATAAAACTTAATGGTTTCCAGTGGAGTTTTAATGGAAACCATTAGAATTTCTGTGGTGTTTTTTTCCAGCAGGGTAGTCATGTGGTTGTTTTGATCAAAGTAACTCAAAAGTAACGCATTTTTTACACAAAAAAAACTAGTACACTAAAAAGTAGTATAACGCATTACAATTCAAAGACAGTAATGTTGTAATATAACTAATTACTTTTAAATGACAGTAACTAGTAATATATAATTTATTACATTTTGGAGGTAACTTGCCCAACACTGTTTGGGACTAAATTATTCAGACACTTTGACCGTTTTATTTAAATGTTTTTCCATTCATTGCTAATGCGTCCTTTTTACACCACAGACTGAACAGAGATAAGCATTGCTCGGCAATTGGTTGCCCTAAATTGGTATTATCTAATTGTATACTTAAATTTAACAACTGACAGCTATTCAACCTAATCCAGTACATACCTTTCTGTCAATGTTATCTGACATTATCAATATGAATTTGTTCTGACACGTTTAACTGTTTTTTCTTTTCATATTTTATTACCATTTTCTGAATTATAGTGGATAAAATGTGATGATGTGAGAAATGTTTATGGCGTATGAATAAATTTGGTTTGACTGCATATCATAATATAATTGTAATCATCATGTCTTTGGCACACACATGTAAACTAGTGCTGGTAAACACAAGCACGGACCAGCGTGTGAGTTATGTGCTGAAATTCAATACTTAGGGTCAGCAGGTTGCTCACTATAAGCAATACTAATACTAATGCTGGCCCTATGGACACTCCATTAAAGACACAGTTAATGAAATACTTCAAAATTATCCAAATTTTAAGTGTTTCTCTACATTAATCCATGCTCCAAAACACTTATTGATCAAGTTTAGATTGAGCTATAAATTAGCTATCCAGTCTAACAGAAAATATTACTGTATTACATTGATATATGTTGTCACCTTGGAATTATAAGGTTCTATCAGAAATGTTGGTCACAATTGAGTTAATCACATATTCACATTGTGACAACTTATTAACATTGTGATGTTTTTTTTTTTAATGTTGTGTACATTTTGGGTCTTTTTTTTCAAACAAATGGTTCTTTTAGGTTTTGGTCACTGGTGCTGAGCAACGCTCGCGGAGAGACCGTGGGTTCAAACACTGCGCTTAATGCTATATTCAAGAGCGTAAAGACATTAAACGACGAGAAACGGACGAATGCTGGATTTATACGTTCTAATTCAGCAGGAGGAAAGGGGCGACTGCCTCCCTCGGTAAAGTAGAGGCACCGTGACCACGGCACGTACTCAAAGTTTTAGCGCAGCCGATATTGTGAATACGGGGCCATGCGTATGATACGCAGGAATCTGTCGTAAAAACGTCCTGGGCTCTGTGCTCCGGCGTGAAGTAGAGAATACCAGCGTGAGTGCTTCAGCTCATCGCATTGGATATTTTCAACACCGCAACCGAGCTAATGTTAGCTGCCCCGAGCGGAACACTGGGAGTGAACGGGGGAATCCAGCGGACTTCCGACGGAGGCTATGCTATTATGCAGCTCAAAAATGTACCCGAATAATCGGATGACAGCGCTACGACCTATCGAAGGAAAACTTTCGAGTTCGGCGTACACGGCGGGCTTGCAATAAGGGGGTCGTGCGGCTAACGGGGTCCAGAAGGCCGGTGTGAACCGATGAGCTGCGGCTGGCATGACTCGCACCCCGCTGTCGCACACGCAGCCGAACTGCATCGATTGAAAGTCATTCAGACTGCGTCGATTGCGAGCTCTGGCTGTCTGTCTGCAAGCTCGGGTCAACCGATGAATATGGTCCGAGGCGCAGCGACTCGTTCGTGAGGCGTGTATGGGTCCTGCGTACTCGAATTCCACACTTCCTCAGAGGGAGACCTGAATCTGTGCTGGTCTAGGGTGCAGTGCGCTGGTCCATATATTTGCCTAGTTTGACTGTCACGCTCTTTCTATGTATGGATGGACGTTTGCATGCTTTGACAGAGAGCTGCGTGCATCGTTTCAGTTGGCACAGCGCATCCCAAGGAGGGGCTGTTATTCTAGGAATTATACACTGGATCTATCGAAGCGTTTAATTCGCAGAGGCTCCGGTTGTCTACCTAAGAACATTGCGTAAGGCTGCAGCGTACGCTACGTCTTTTTGAAGGCATTCGGGTGACATTGCAGTCCCTCTCCCTCTCCCTCTCTCTCTCTCTCTCTCTCTCTCTCTCTCTCTCTCTCTCTCTTTTGGAGAGATATATAACGTAAGCTCCTCTCAGTTATTACGTCTGTCAAAAGAAAGGGAAGGTGGAGCATTGTCCGTCTTACGTGCTGACGCAGTGGGATTTCTACGTGTGGTCGGCGTTTCGCCCCGCCCTTCCCGCGGTGACGGTGATGGGTCGGAAGCGGTGTGTCGGTGCAGATTGTTCGAAGATGGCGGCCGGGTGCTGCGGGGTGAAGAAGCAGAAGTTGTCGGGATCCCCTGGGGCGGGGGGTCCCGGCGGGGCGGGGAGCGGGGTGGCTGGGACCGGACATTGTGGATCGGATTTAGGGATCGGGTCGTCGTCGACTGTTGTGGCCGGGAACCTGAATCGGGTGAACGGCCTGGGGGGTCCGGGGGGTAGTAGTAGTAGCAGCGGTGGCAGCAGCAACACCAATGCTCTGTCCCCAACTCCAGGAGGCTATAACTCAACTGGCCTCTCCCCGAACCTCAGTCCCGGGCTTGGCTCGGGAAGCGGAGCCAGGAAAATGGTCGTTTCGGCGGAGATGTGTTGCTTCTGCTTCGACGTGCTTTATTGCCATCTATACGGATACCAGCCTCCTCGAACACCCAGGTTTACAAACGACCCCTAGTAAGTAACAAGATGGCTATTTTCCCACAATAAACAGATGGTGTGTGTTTGTTAATAACATACACCCAAAAGTTTCGAGTTTTACGCTCTTCGACGAAGTTTTGCTCCGACAAACCCGGCTACTTCACCCCGGTTAAATGTCTTCCTCTTAATATGAATTAAGTTACTTGGGTTAATGTCCTAGCCAAGTGCTGTAATTAATATTTCACCTCGGTATGTTTAATCGAAGATTTCCGAAATAAAAACAGTCCATATTAACAGTCGTCGTGTTTCGAAACTTGAGATGCTTGAGTTTTATTAGCGAAATGAATATGTTAATTAAACCGCTCGCTAGATGATTTTCATTAATTTTATATCCAACGTTAGTTAAATCATTTTATAGTTGCTTAAGGGAACATTGTTTTTTTTGACTTTATAAATATTACATAAAATCACTCGATCATTGGTCTAAACTTAATTCAGTTGTGTTCATGTTATTTTTTTCTGAACGAGATTAAATGAGTGTCTAGCCTACTGTGCTTCATCTAAGCTCTACTGCAAGCTAACGTGCTAACCGACGCTAGCCAGGTCAAACGTTTCCTATTTTGACAAGTGTTTTCTCTTTCTTTTTACGCCCCAAAATTACTAATGTTTCAATTTACATCGTTAATGCGTATTTTTGGAAACACGCAAAAGTAATGCTTTATCCTCAACTCAAAGCGGCTGTCACTGATTAACGTTAGCTGAAGTGAGATAAAAAGCTAACAAAGCCCAAGAGTTGTTTACGTTTCTCGCACAGATGGTCATTTAAAGCCCCATACAGTCGCGTTGTTAGCGAACCGGTAATTTGACAGTAAAACAAAAAGTGAGATATACACATTTCACACGCCATCAGTTAACTGGGGTATGCTTTTATCACTCGGGGACAATGAATCTCGATTATTTCGGAGCCGGTCAGGTCACTGTTCTCAATGACGACCAGAGTGATTTTTAAACGTTTGCATGTGTAAGCTAAATAACATGATTGATTTTATAAAGCCACAGGACTTTGTCATGTAAAGTAATCTTCATCTTTAGCCAGGGGTCGTCGAGCTAGTCAATAAGTGAATGCCTCCATTGTATTTCCTCCCTGTTTTGCTTGCTGATAGTAAACGCTGCCCGTTAGGACTACAAACACTCAGTATATAAACTATAAAGACCATCTGCTTGCCTTGTCTCATCTCTCACAGACATATGATCTATTACACGATGATGGCCTTGGTATTTGATTTTTGGTGACTGGATTTTTTTATTTTCTAAAAGGAATTAATTTTCCGTTTGCAAAGGTTACCCTTATGAAGGTTAGCCTAGGTTTTTTAATAATAATAATAATAAAAATGTAGTAGCCATGTTTTTGTAAGATTAATTACATTTGTATTACTACAAATATGATGGTATGTTAAGCTGTGGTTGTTGTGGTAAGACCATAAAGAAAATGTGATAATTAAGGTTTTACTACATATTAAAATTCAACTATGGTTAGTATAGTTAGGGCTGCAGCTATCGATTCTTTTACTAATCGAGTATTCTACAGATTTTTCCATCGATTAATCGGGTATTCGGATAATAAGTACTTTTTCTTTATTAAAAAGCAATAATAAATATACAAGAGAAAATAAGACAGGTCTCTTAAAATGAGTAAAACAACTAATTTGTTTCCTTTTTAGAACAATTAGTTTTTATTGCTGAAATAGCATACATTAATATCTGTGAAAACTAAACCCATTTAGTACATTCCATTGCCATTTTAAATTCAAAATGCAATATAATACAAATATATAAATAAGAAACATGAATAAAAATGGAAATAATAATTTCAAACAATAGCCTATGACTTTTATTTTGGCAGGTTGTCAGAAGACGCTTATTTTTTTAGTATGTCTGTTTCTTCACTCAAACAATAACATGTTTGTGAAATAAACTCTCAGCGCAACTCTGGAGGTGAAGTTCATGTCCTCATTCAGCGCAGACGCAGACAAATTCATGAGCATCACGCGTGTAGCACGTTAAACTGTGCAGTTCATTCACTCAGACACGCAGACCAGACAGATGAAATGTGTTTTAACAGGATTCACTGTCCACTAGTCCGCATCTAGTTTGATGGAGTCAATGCAGCCGGAAAACAAGTTTCACTCGTAAAATAGACTAAAATATCAGTTCACCATTTCAATAAGCTATTTATAGGGCTGTGACGGTGGCAGTTTTTTTACCACCGCGGTGCTAATAGACAAATCGACCGCGGTGGTGCGGTGGTTGAGAAATATATATTATTTATATAAATAATATTTATATTATTATATTTGCGTGTAGCAACCACATGACGAGTGGAAGAGAAATATAGATCTTATTTAAATACTTGAAATTGTTAAATAATTGAAATATGATATCTGAAATAAATGAGGATGAAACATCCGTCAATGTTTAACGCGCAAATCCATCAGTGAAACGGCACACTACAGCACATAAAACATTTAAATAAACATCAGTAAATAATGAAAACTTAAATATTATAAGAAAGCTAAATACTAAATAAAAAAGCTCTTGTTGCAGTAACTTCAGTCAGTGGCGTATTAACCCTTACAGTCCTTAACAATTCCATTTGAAACAAACTGTTTAAACCTACATTGGCTTTCCTATTCAGATTTCCATAAATACCTTAATTTTTCCGACTCGTTGATGTGAAACTTACTTGTTGACATTGTCCAGATTAAAATGTGTACAGCTGCACTAAATGCGCGTTCAGAAGATGTGCACAGGAGCGCAAATGAAGAGATGTCTCTCCGCAACCGCGGCAAAACCTGCGCGCGCTCCGACACTAAGCAAACGGGTCATAGCCAGTTTTGATTTTACGTATCTGTTCATTTCACAACAAGATCCATTGCAAAACCCGCAGAATAACCTGGGTTTTGCCGTGCAGGCCCGCGCTCGAACGCACCAACGGAAACGTATGCCAATAATTTCTGTTAATTTAAAATCTTTTAAATAAAACCATCCACAACTGAAAGGCTACAACTAGCAATCGTTATCGCAACTCTCATATTTATTACACCTATATTTGTCAGAGTGACGTGCACTACCGCCGGTGGCAGTTCTCCACCGTCATGGCACTTTACCATCGCGGTGGTGCGGTTGTTACGGCAACCGTCACAGCCCTATAAACTATCAGTTATTTATCAGCATGAGAAACGCGTGTGAGCAGACTAAAATGCGTGTGTCTCACGGTGAATGCGTGGGACTTGAGAGCCCTGTAACATGAATAGAGTTTAGCGGGCTGTGCGTCAGTAAACACATAGTGGGCGATTGGTGGAAGTGTCATGTTTTATTTGTTTGATGATGTTTATATTGGCATATTTATCCATGTACACATTGTATTACCACCATAACTAGACCACATTGCATTAAAACTACATTATACTATGCAGTTTATTTTTTCTTAATTTATTTCTAAGCTTCTCCACAAAGACATCCCAACATTTTAAAATTCAATTCTACATTTTCACGTTTGCAGAGATAAAGGAATAATGTAGGGTGCTAAGAAACACCCAAGATAAAGGGTGCAGTCAGTTTTCCCCTAATAATCCCCCAAAAAGTGCAATCTGTTATCTATTATATATCATATGGCGCTTTTCCACTGTTTGGTACTGTCAGGTTTAGTACAACGCTGCTCGGTACAGCTCACTTCACTTTGACTCAGTTTGCTTTTCCACTGCAGTATTGTACCGCTTCAAAGTGGGTGGGATTATAAATTTATCGTCATAGTTGCGCCGCCTCTACTGCCAAAGCATCACCGTAAACGCGACGCAAACAAACGCACAACATAGGAGTAATGGAGCATATCGATGGCGGATGGCAGCAAAACAAAATACTGCTAAAAATACCAGAGAGTTTGGGAAATCTTACAGCAAAGAGCAGACAACGATCATTTGGTTTGCTCGACGACGCACGAGGTAAACTAATCTTGAATTTAGCATTGCGTCTCAATCTCTATATTACTGTCACAAAGCATATAACGAAATGCCAATATTACGTATTAAAGGGTCATATGGTGGAAATACGTGTTTTTCTGTGTCTTTGGTGTGTTATAAATTGCCCATGCATGTATTAGACACGTAAAATTGCTAAAATGAAAGTGTCGGAACAAAAGATGCATTCTATATAAAAGCGAATGGGAACCCAAACCTGCCTGACCCAAACCATTTCAGCTCACGTCTCTCCTCCAAACTCCGCCCACAAAAGTTGACTGTGCCGGGATGCACAGAACATACTTTGACAATTTGTTTAGTACAGGGAACTGTGTGCACGCGACTACTGTATGATGTCGCGAGCGGCGGGGCTATTGTCAGACAGCCTGCTTCCGTCTGAAGTAAAGTTACCGACCGGTAAAGATGCTTTCTTTCGGAAATTTACTTCCTTGTGGCGAGTACCGTGCTGTGGCAAGTCCCGTGCTGTGTCGTTCTCTGACACTTTAAAATGCTCCACGCACACACACATACTGCCAAGATGTTTGCGGCAGTAAAGCGCACGCATCTCTCGCTCTCGCTCTCTCTCTGCGCTGGTTGCTGCTTGATCGTATCACGAGTCATGTTCGGTAAAATTTATTCGGCCATTTCACACATTCGGCCGAACACCGAACTTTTCGTGTGTAAAAAAAGTGTAAAAACGCGCTTTTCCCGGTAAAGTGTAAAATCCAAAGTGTTTCCACACTTAGGCTTTGAAGCGTGAAGGTGCCGAAATAATTTCCGAGCTTTGATCCGCTGACTCGGCCATGATTTTTGCGTCCTCGCGCCATCTTAAAACGGATACGACGTCGTCTAATACAGATTAGTGATGGGTCGTTCATGAACGATTCGTTCTTTTTGAACGAATCTTTAAAATGACTCGGGAGTAACGAGTGTATCAGCGAGTGATTCGTTCATTTTGTGTTGACCACGCATGTGCAACATTGTACCAGAAACAGTAATGAAGTTCGTCTCTCGAGTCATCGGGTCCGAGTCCTTATACCGGAAAGAGAAATGATTAGTTCGTCTCTCGAGTCATCGGGTCCGAGTCCTTATACCGGAAAGAGAAATGATTAGTTCGTCTCTCGAGTCATCGGGTCCGAGTCCTTATACCGGAAAGAGAAATGATTAGTTCGTCTCTCGAGTCATCGGGTCCGAGTCCTTATACCGGAAAGAGACATGATTAGTTCGTCTCTCGAGTCATCGGGTCCGAGTCCTTTCGTTCTTTTGTCAAATGGTAGCTCCGCAGGCAAACCTGCAGCCTGTACCGGAGTCTTCGAGTCCGAGTCTTTAACGTTACATGACCACTTCCCGGATCATCAGTCAAATGCATGATGTACGTGTTATATATTGTATTATAGCAAGAAATATTATAAAATTATCAAAAGATATGTGCAATAAACATCTCAAAAACGTACCGTTCTGTTTTTTTTCTGTCAGTATATTCATAAATGTTTCTTGTGGATTTCTGCATGTGTTTTTAATTTATCTTAATAACTAACTATTTTGCATGAGAACTGTGCTGGCAAAATATAAACATAAGCCACACTAGTAAAGTCAGTGTTTATGTCTAATGCATATATTACACAAGTGATCTCTTATTAAATAATTGCACATTTAAATGATTTCAATAGCTTATTATTATATACTTTGCAAACTGCATGAGACTTTTTAGTAAAAAACAACAACCTGTAAACCTTATTGCATACCTGAGTGACCCAAAATTGTTAATGAATTATAAATACATAACTTTACAGAAATGCTGTCAGGAAATAATTAAATAACTGTTTCTCATAACTTGTCCCTAACTCAATATAAGTTATTTCTTATTATATATCTGATCAAAACTAGCATAAATAAACGTTATGGGGTAATTTGGCTATTAACATGCAACATTAATTTAACTCTGCTCAGATGAACGAAATGACTCGAAAAAAGATTCGTTCATTTTGCTGAACGAGATTCAAACATCCGAATCGCAAAAATGACTCGAACTTCCCATCACTAATAAGATACAAACATATGCTTTACGCCCTCTGTGAATAAAAGTTGGTAACTCCACCACTGCTTAGGAGAAGAAAATAAAAAATACAGATATTGCGATTGTAACTATGGTATTGATGAGCTAATATGTCATGTCTTATAATGTTAATATATTTTGTACCATGTTATGTAACGATGGATTTTCATAGTAATCGACATTTTTGGTTTATATGTTGACAGACTATCGCATTAGATCATCTTAAAGAGTACATTCCTCGAGATCATAAAAAATACATTTCATGAAGTGTTTAATTTTGCCGTGTTTGAATGTAAGCAATCTGCCAAGTTGTAAATCCGAAGGTGAACGAATAACAAAGTTATTAGCTTATAAAAAAGGTAATCGACTCTGAATCACGCGAACAAGCCATGACCTGTCCGAATCTTTAACCACAATGTACCTACGTCACTAGAAAAATCCCCGCCTACTGACTGCGAAAACTTAACTCTCTCCTCCCCAAACACTGTACTAGCTCGTTCGTGACGTGTGCATCATGTCTAAGAGAAGCTGTGTTCTATGTAGTGAAACTAAGTCAGTCTTATTTTCACTACCAAAGGAAGAACTTCTGAGGAAAAAATGGTTACTATTTATTTTTCAAACGACACCAAAGGAGTATAAACCGAACGTTTTACTTTGCGCGCGTCATTTTACCGAAGATTGCTTCATCAATCTTGGCGCCTTTACTGCAGGATACATTAAACGTCTTTCCTTAAAAGATGTTGCAATACCAACTTTATTTGGACCTGTAAGCTCCACCGAATCACAACCTGTAAGTGTGACTCTTTATTTTTGTCTTTACTTAAAATTAAATTTGTGTGACGTTATCTCATGTCTGTGTTTAGCTAACGTTACCGTTATTTTTGGGGTTGTTACTGTTTGTTTACCTAACGTTAGCTATAAACTCGTTGCGCTAATGTAAGTGTTCAACCATATTAACTCGCAAAGTCTTTATTTCAAGAACTGCGTGGTGTACTATAGTTATAATAACATCTGAAGATACGAACACCGTACACTGTATGCCGTGATAACTAACTGTTACAAGAGAAGTGTCTAAAACAGTCCTTTTTCTTACTGGCATCTGTATAAGGATTAAAGAATGATTCGTCAGACTCGGGCTCGAACTGGTAAGGTAAAATCGACGCCATCTCTCTCTATACACTGTTAATATCCAACCACCTGCAAACCGTAATACAGCAGTAATGATAGGCGGTCCATTTGCGACACATGCTGAACGCGTTTGACCAATCACAGCAGACTAGACCATTTGACCAATCACAGCAGACTAGACCATCTGACCAATCACAGCAGACTACACTATCTGACCAATCAGATCAGACTACGCTGGCGGAAAGGCGGAGATTACACAGATGAATCGCGGAACGAATCATTTGAGAGTCAGTCAAGAAGTAAGGTAATAAAAACTGCTTATTATTACGAAATAATAGTATTTTTACATCATGTATGTACATAAACTTGTTGTCGGACACTCCATAAACCAAAATAAGCCCTTAAAAATATTGAGGAATGTACTCTTTAATGAAAAACGGCCCAAAATGTGCTGACCTTTGTTGCCATGTGTTATGTTGTCCTGTGAGACACTCAAGTGTTTAACTCAATCTAGCAGCTTTTTAAGCTTCGCACTGACTGCACACAGAGGATCTTTCAAGGAGCTCTGGACTAAATTGCTTTGGTTTTAGATGACGCTTTATGAATGAAAGAGCAGCACAGACTGCTCTTGAGGGATAGCTGTGGGAAGGGCAGCAGCTATCGATTCTTTTACTAATCTATTAAAGTATTCTACAGATTTTTCCATCGATTAATCGGGTATTCGGATAATAAGTACTTTTTCTTTATTAAAGATCAATACTAAATATACAAGAGAAAATAAGACAGGTCTCTTAAAATGAGTAAAACAACTAATTTGTTTCCTTTTTAGAACAATTAAAGTTTTTATTGCTGAAATTGCATACATTAATATCTGTGAAAACTAAATCCATTTAGTACATTCCATTGCCATATTACATTCAAAATGCAATATAATACAAATATATAAATAAGAAACAAGAATAAAAATAGAAAGAATAATTTCAAAGGTAAACAACTAACTTCAGCTTATGCATGATGCATTTAGTTTATATAAATGAGTTTTAGTTTCTTTTTTTAACTATTAAATAGTAATATATAGCCTATTAATTTTTTAGTATGTCTTTCTTCACTCAAACAATAACATGTTCGTGAAATAAACTCTCAGAGCAACTCTGGCAGATTCAACGCAGACGCAGACAAATTTATGAGTATCACGCATGTAGCACGTTAAACTGTGCAGTTCATTCACGCAGACCAGCCAGATGACGTGTAAATAACAGGATTCGGCGTCCACAAGTCCGCATCTAGTTTGATGGACTCAATGCAGCCGGAAAACAAGTTTCACTCGCAAAATAGACTAAAACTAAGTAAAATAGCATTTCAATAAGCTATCAGTTATTTATCAGCATGACAAACACGTGTGAGCGTGTGAACAGACTAAAATGCGTGTATCTCACGGTGAATGCGTGAGACTTGAGAGCCCTGTAACATGAATAGAGTTTAGTGGGCTGTGCGTTAGTAATAATGGTCCGTGCTCCGTGTGTACTGTAGTTAAATGGATTAAACGATGCTTCGAGGCAACAAAAGTTGCCTCGTTGATTTTTTTGTATTCAAATTACTCAAGTTACTCGAGGAATCGTTTCAGCCCTAGCTGTGGGTTGCAGTCAGAAGGCCCACAGTGTACTCGATGAGACACTCCTGAAAGCTCCTCTCCTTGTCTTGTCATTGGGGTATGTTTACTTGAAGTATCTGAGCTTTTACACCACCAGATAAACTCTGGTCCACACCAAAAGCTGAAGTGCATGCTAAAGCACAGCATCAATTCAATACGCTACAACCCTCTTGAGAAGTTGCGTGTCTGTTGTGTTAAGTATTGAAACACCAATGCTGAATGTACTAATGCTAAAGTTAAAGAGACACGTATTACCACATGCCTGAAATGAATCCACAGAACCTGAGAATGTGCCCTGAAAATGACTGATTCATAGTTTGCATATTGATATAAAATTGTCAGCTGTGTTTGTTTATCTGTGTTGTGATGTCCTGAGTGTATGGAACAGATAAGGCTAATTGATTCAAGACTTCTCAGCACATTCATTGTAAGGTTACATGTAAACACACAGGAGGTTTATATTGAGGGGTGTGTTTGTTCTGCGGGAACCGCTGGAGTGTTTCTGAGTAACTAGCTGATACTGCTGCTAATGTGGTGTCAGGACACCATGGCCGTAGTATGAAAACACTTATTTCATGCTGATCCTTATGAAATTACGGATCAAACCTTGTGTCTTTTGTTCTCTCAGTTTGCATAACATGTCTTATTTAGTACATTTTGTTCAACAAAAACACCATAACTTGATGCTTGATAGCCATTCAGTTAGGTAAACTAAACAAATCTATGGTGTGCAAAAATATCGATACATGTAACTATGCATATTTTTTTTTCCGATAGTGTATCGATAGTGATACCTCTACTATCGATATTTTTTTTTAAATCATGTCATAACATACGGCCAAAAGTAAGTGAAAGCGAGCATGGCGAAAAATATAAGAACGCTTGGAGTTCAGAGCTGATGTGTGGGTGTGCTTTGGTTTTCAAAATAAGTCATGGAGTAATGAGTTATATAAAATAATGCTGTTTGTAGGCTTCGCAAGTCATGACACAAGTCACTTGGCTACTGCAGTGCATTAGACAAAAAGTTTATTAAGAAAAGTAACAATGCCATTTCTTGTGCTTTCACGGATGTGACACCAGCGCATTTACAGCACGGATGAAGCAGGGGTTTTATACTGCCCATGTTCATTGTTTTAACTGTAATGCACCACAACAGCCAAGTGACTTGCGTGACCCAGCCTTATTCCCCTGTGCTACCCACTTGAGGGGCGCAATCCACAGTTTGAGAACCTAAACCTCTGATCTAAAGGTCCATGCATCGCACATCATGGCCACTCTGCAGAGATAAGGGATGTTTTTACACTTATCCTTACAGAAAACCCCCGGTGGTGCACAGCATGTTCTATTTCTAGCTCTACTTTTTACATTTTCTATTTAAAGTATTGCAATATATTGCAAATGTGTATCGTATCGAAATACATAGCAATATATTGTATCGTGATATGTATTGTGTATCGGGAGGCACTTAATACACAGCGAGGAGGTCATGTGAGCAGTGTCTCCGTTTACTCGCAGGGATTTCTTAAATTAGCTGTCTATTTATAGATTACTAAAGAGAAGCTGGAAGCAGTGCGCAAATTAAGGTAGTTTTCTCACATATCCCATCACTTATTTTGTAGTTTATGCTAAATCAAGCACTTGGTCGTGTGTTCCAGATGTTCAAGAAACTGAATGGCTGTGTGAAGTTATGAATGCGGTGGTGAGATATTGGAGGCCCTGTGGGTTGTTTTCTGTGATTTTCTAGAGGAGGAGATAGACTGGAATGAGGCATTTGTTTATGCAAGCTTTCCAGACTTGCAGTAGATCTGAAAGGAGAATGCGAAACCCCAACCCCTCCAGCTTGTGTTAATTTAAGAGATCCAAGTGGGAGAGAATGTTAACAGAAAAACATTTTGGAAGACAAACCCTCTGTGGGCTCAAATTTGCCCGCATCCTTTTGCAGGCGATTGGAAAATGCAGTCTAATGCCTGATAAAACATGTTTGTAGAGGCAAACCTAGAGCTCTTTTACCTTTGAAGACAATAAGTTCTGGAATGAAAACTAGGTTTGCAAACCCAAATCCAAAAATGTGCCAAATGATGCGTAACAAGGCACAAGTACGTTGCATGGTCAGTGATGCTGTAAGGAAGCCGGCGCGGGTGTTAGCATAAGCTGTCCTGGAGAATACAGTCAGTTTTCTTTTTAATGTCAGGTACTGCTACTAGAGAGTCCCTAACCTAGGGCTGTCACGATTATGAAATTTGGCTGACGATTAATTGTCTAATAAATCATTGCGATTATGACGATTAATCCAGGGCTCTAAAGTGCGACCAATTTGGCTACCTTGACCAATTTGGCTACCAAAAGCTACCTTGCACCATAGTGACGGGTAATAATAGATTATGACGGATTTTTTTCGAGCCTGTCAGTCAAAATGACGGACAATGAAAAGTCTAGCGCAACCTGGTGTGTACGTGTGAAAATGCGTGTGCTGCAGTCAGACAGAGAGGTGAGTAGCCTATAGGCCCATTAGTTAAACAGAGTGGATGTAGCATGGATGATGAGAGAAGATGAAAAGAACGATTGACAACTTTTTCGTGAATAATGTGAGAAGGCCTGATCCGTCCGAAAATCATAAGCAATGCTCTGACACGGAGCCATCAACCTCCCAGTTTATGTCAAGCCCTGGTCCATTTATCTTGAGATGTTTTAAGTTTCAGTTCAGTGAAGCACTTTAAGCACCAACACTTTTTCAGTAAGTTACCTTTCTTGTAGAATTGTGTTTCAAATAAAGAACTTTATGTTGACCAGATTGTTAGTTAATCATTTACAAGTCAATTTTGCCTATATGGACAGCGATTAAAAAAAAAGTGAACTGGTAAAACTGCGGTGTTAAATGCGATGCGGTCGAAAATTTGGGTGCACCTAACTTTTGTGCTGGTGCACCTAAGAAAAAAAGTTAGGCGCACCAGTGCAACCAGTGCAAAAAGTTAGTCTAGAGCCCTGTAATCGTCTGTTTTAGAGCTTTGACCTTTAATTCTCATACATTTTTTATTCAGCTTTGAAATGACCATATTGTTCTGAATATAAAGACTATGTTCTTTTTCTTGGAAATACATAGGAAAAAATTGGGTCATCATACTTAAGGTTTAGGCTTTTACCTGTCACATACAACCGCCAAATACTTGTAAATTAAGTAAATTGATGAGGAGTGAATTGAAGCCACCATTAAAATGCTATCAGTCATAGAAAAGCTTCTAGTCTGTTTTTTTCTCACTTGCAAGACTACAATAAAAGTTTACTTCTATGTTAATGAGATTTTGGTAGACTGGTTTTCACACTGAAATAATATTAAATTGTACTGCAGGTTATTTTTATGATATATGCTTTAGTTTTTTTAAAAGTGATTGTGTTGTGGTGGTACATTTTACAAGTATTACCATGCTTTAGTTACAATATATACAATAAAATATGCAATATGCAGATGCACTACAGCGCCCCCTAGTGTCTTCTATAGAGATGTGCAATAATTGCAATGATCTGAAACCATCGCGATGAGGTCAAACAATCGCGATGAGATGATTATTTAATAATCGTGACTAGACATATGCCCGGTTAACCGAAAATATTTATGCCTTTATCGTGAATATTCATGACAGACTTTGAAGTGAAGAGTGTAAAATGACGCGCATCCGTAAACTCGAGGCTTGTCTCTGCAGCAACTCCAAATCGCTCTGCAAAGTGCTGATTATAGCCACGTGGAGCAAGTAATGTCTTCCTGACAACCGAGCGTTCGCAGTCCAGACTCAAAGCGACGCAGACGCTTAACGAGTCAGCAATTCTCAGGACTGTTTTACATCACTGATTCCTTACAAACCTCCTAGGTTATGTTTATGATAATCAACAGTATATTATAATGATCTATGTTTGACGGGGTGTTTGACTTTTCCAAATGCACGTTATACAGTGACTCATATCTCGTCACTGCTTTTAGATTCGACGCAGCATTTCCTACTTGACTCCCCAGAGCCGTGCTTCACGGTACGAAGTTCGCACAATATAGAATACAACGATACCTTGTCCATTATTCCGAGCCAGCTGTGTTTCAGCAGGATTGGTGGTACTCGGCGTAGTTAACGGGCACATGTCTAATCGTGACAGTCCCCTACCTAACCTGTCTAACTTAATGTTGATCTTTTGACATTTGTTTTTTCCTCTCCACGCCTCCCCCTCCTCACCGTCCGTCTCTCCCCCTTCTCTACTCAAGTCCACTCGTATCTTCTTCCATTCAACTGTTCTACTACTAACCACTACATTTCGATTTTCTATACATTCTACTTATACTCTTAGATTTCTGTTAATGATTAGCACTTAATACTTTACTCGTATAATCATAGTGTTCCTTAACTTGATTGCTAACAATGCAATTATGTAATAAGACAGGATTGTCATACATTTGCGTTTCAAGTGTTAATAGCTTAATTTTCTTCTTTCCAGGATTCGTTAAATTGTTAGTATTGCCTAGACAATGATAGTTTAGATGACAAATAGTGGGGGGAGTTTCGGGGAGAATGAACAACTGGGTCTTGGGCAGGAAGTAAGCGACGACTGCTTATATGTAACGTTAGATAGGATTCGTGTGATGAGTTAGAGTTACGGAACTGTATGGAGGGGAGAGGAGGGCGGGTGTAGTGAAGGGGATGGAGCTTTTATTGAGTGTAGCGGACTAGCAGGTGCGTCTGGAGGGGATAGGTGGTGGGTAGGGATACTGGGGGAGGGCGTCAAGAGATTGTGTATGGATGTCATAAGGTCGTGCAGACGAGTGAGGTTGCTCCATTGTGTCCAGGGGTGCTGGGAGAAGGATGAAGTGGGGTATGTACTCTGCATGGCATGCAGTTGATGACGCGAGTTAAGGAGAGGGGTGGGAGCTAATTGTTCATAGGCATGAGCTTTAGATATGTACTGATATGGCTGTCTCGAGATCAGGCATAAGTGACGTGGTAAAGGATCAAAATTTCAAGGTTTCTGTTGATGTGGATGGTAAGATCAGTGTGGGTAAGCGAATGGCGAGTTGCAGAATGACATTAAATGCTGGACTAGGGTGTGTACAATTAATGGTGAGATTAGTAGAGGGAAGAGTTGATGCTGCGCATTGCTTGTGGGGCGATGCCAGGTGATAGGTAAGTGGTCATGTCTACTATATCAATTTATTGTGATGTAACTAGCTTGATTGTCTTGTTTGGTACAAGTGAATATTACGTATTCTTTAAAAACGAAGTTCTCTGAATGATGTATTTTGCAATTGTATTTGGTTAAAAGGGTAGTAGAATTATTTAACGTATAATACGTCACTGTTCAATTTGCAATGGATGTGAACATTATTATTTTCAATTCTTATGGTGTATCTGTGTTTGGACATGAAATAGAACCTTTAGTAGTTGCCAGTGAGCCATTAAAACTACTAGAAGCGTACATATAGAGACAGGTGCAATTGAAAAGCGTTGCGCAAAGTCAATATCAAGCGACAGGATAAACATTGATAACGATTAGCAGATCACGAGTAAGGTTTGCTATTCAGCAAGAAGTCGTGAAAAAGGCATAGGAAGTTTCCAAATTCATGGATTAAGAGAGCAGCTGCAAAAATGCCATTGCAAAGCAGCAAACAGGTATTTGAAGCTGCTGGTGCCTCGGGAGTCCCGAAAACCTCAAGGTGTAGGATCCTCCAGATGCTTGCAGTTGTGCATAAACCTACTATTCGGCCACCCCTAACCAATGCTCACAAGCAGAAACGGTTGCAGTGGGCCCACACATCCATGAAGACTAATTTTCAAACAGTCTTGTTTACTGATGAGTGCCGTGCAACCCTGGATGGTCCAGATGGATGGAGTAGTGGATGGTTGGTGGATGGCCACCATGTCCCAACAAGGCTGCGACGTCAGCAAGGAGGTGGCGGAGTCATGTTTTGGGCTGGAATCATGGGGAGACAGCTGGTGGGCCCCTTTAGGGTCCCTGAAGGTGTGAAAATGAACTCTGCAAGGTATGTAGAGTTTCTGACTGAGCACTTTCTTCCATGGTACAAAAAGAAGAACCATGCCTTCCGTAGCAAAATCATCTTCATGCATGACAATGCACCATCTCATGCTGCAAAGAATACCTCTGTGTCATTGGCTGCTATGGGCATAAAAGGAGAGAAACTCATGGTGTGGCCACCATCCTCCCCTGACCTCAACCCTATTGAGAACCTTTGGAGCATCCTCAAGCGAAAGATCTATGATGGTGGGAGGCAGTTAGCATCAAAACAGCAGCTCTGGAAGGCTATTCTGACATCCTGCAAAGAAATTCAATCAGAAACTATCCAAAAACTCACAAGTTCAATGGATGCAAGAATTGTGATGGTGATATCAAAGAAGGGGTCCTATGTTAACATGTAACTTGCCCTGTTAGGATGTTTTTGATTGAAATAGCTTTTGATTTCAGTAAATATGACCTCCTAATGCTGCAAATTCAACAAATGACCATTTTCAGTTTTTTACAACCTATGAAATGTTTTCAAACTCTGTTGTGCATAATAATTTGGAACAGTGCATTTTGAGTTTTTAATTTTTTAAATAAATACTGTTGTCAGTGGGAGGTTTGTTCAATAAAATTCCAAATGTACCCTAACTGTTGATTACTTGAAAATTATACTGACTGTCATTTGCATCGACAAATTAGGAAAACCAGAGAAAGATATCATTTGCATAATAATTTGGAACGCAGTGTATATCGCAATTCACACTACTTATACATGTCTAAATCGATTCTGTGTTTTATGCACAGCTCTTCCGTGAACTATGGCTCTTTGATCAGATTCAGTAGAAAGTAGTGCTCGATCTAAAATCACTAAGAGATTGAGTCGTTTACACTCGTCAAAAATCATCCTTATAAATATACTTTATTATCATGAAAATACCTGAAAAGGTTTGAAGAACAGCGATAGAGTATGGCCACTGGCATTTCCTGGAACTGGGTTGTTCTTCTTCTGTGTCCCATATTAGTTTCTGCGCGAGAGCGCCCTTTGGCTTTCGAGTGTTGCGGCATTTAACTGTAATTCATTGAGGAAACTGAGCATAAGAAACACACGAAATATCGCACAGCCCTACCAAGCATTTATGTTTGTGTTCTTGTATCGAGTATATTTTGACTTCAGTGTTGTTAGTATAATCAGTAAACTACTGTCGTACGGCTCTCTTTTCCAATACTATCAACACTTGATCTGCTCTGTAATGTGCACTGAATCAGAGTTAGTGCTCGGGACAGACACAAGGATGTGCTGCTCAGAGCCGCTTTGATGCAACATAATCTTTTTATCCATTTGGTGTGTCCACTGTCCCTGGATTTAAGGGTCAGGAGAAAACGCCGGATGCTGGGAAATGTGACTGAAAATCCAAGTGCGGATGGCAGATGGAGGGGGGTGTGCGATGGCTTGCATTTTTGCCGACAATAATGCAACAGAAGCAGTATATTCACTGAAAATTTCAAGTGGTTTCTATATGGGCATAGTCATGCATGGCTTCCTGATTGTTTTTTATTCCCCAAATTGTCCATATTTATATAAAACAATTCTTGTCATTGTGTCAGTTATGCACATGTCCTGACCTGTTTTATATATGTATATCAATGGCTTCTATTGGCAAATAGTTCCTGGCCAGGGGGCTCAGTCCCATCATGAAGTGATCTTAAACCTGTGCTTTTAGCAGTGTCCTTAATTTCCTGTCATGAAAGCTGTTAAATATTGACTGAGACCGCAGGCCATGTGTTGGTAATCCTTGCTCTCATTAACTCCACTGTAACTCTTGATGTGAGATTGAAAGCTAACAAGTCGTACCAGGATTGTCTCAAATCATCACAAATCAGTTACAGAGAAGCTTGTATCACTTTGACACAAAATCAATAAAAATTTGTACGCTCAATCAAATTTGAGGAAAGGTTGGGCTTTCTGGTTTGTGTCCACTACACATCTAATTGGATCTTGTATAACAATAACAATGTATGAAATGTTTGATGGCTGTGTTAAATGTGTCCGTGTTGGTCAGTGCAGCATGGCTTAAACATTCTACACCACTAGTGGAATTTAAGCAAGTTGCATGGTTTTGACTTTTGAATTATTGGCTTTTTAAAAGTTTAAAAGATAAAAGCAATTTTTCACATTATCAGCTATCGGTTGATAGTTTAAAAATAGCCGATGATCAGTGCCGATATATCCTGTCAATCACAGGACAGGAAAATGCAATGAATTTGTGATTTCAAATTAATAATCATTATGTGAATTAATAACATTCAAAAAGTAAGGAAAATTCATTTAACCTTCAAAATTGGTCTCGGTATCCGCAGATATCACTCTGAATAATCAATCGGCTGTCGGTATTGGTGGAGACATTTAGTATCACTGCATCTTAAAATTGTGTTACCATTAAATGATTATAATCAGTTTTTTCTTGGTTGATCTCATGATTGTTGAGCTTCCGTGATTATTCTTGGCTTTTTTTAATCATTCCCTCTGGTTTCATTTATAAAAAAAGTTGTTGTTCTTAAAGAATGTTTCTCTGTGATTGCCCACAGATATGCGAAAAAAGTGGAAGACAAGCAACTCGAGATGTCTTAAAAGGGACCGTATTTTGAGTTGTTGTAACTAGACATATGCCCGGATAACCGAAAATATATATCACGTGATTTATGCACAATTTGTGAGTGCAGTACGGTAAAATGCTGCAAGTTGTCAATTTATGATTCCTTTTCATCTCTCAATTCATTAGATGATATACACTGTTCTTTGAAATTGTTAAATAAATCATTCTTCATGATAAATAGAAGGCTTCATATAGATCCTGTAATCGGTGATCGGATCGGCCGATAATGGTTCTAACGATCGGTGATTGGCCCCTAAAATCTTAATCTGAGCACTAGACATATGCCCGGTTAACAGAAAATATATATCACGTGATTTATGCACAATTTGTGAGTGCAGTACGGTAAAATGCTGCTGCATCTGAAAGCCAGAGGGCGCTCTCGTGCAGAATCTCCAAATACGCACTGCTGAAGAAGACCATAACACAAGAAGTTCTAGGAAATGCCTAAGGACATGTTTTCATCACTGATCCTCAGGTATTTTCATGATAATAAAGTATATTTATAATGATCTTGTTTGACGGGTGTTGCTTTTTTAAATGCACGTTATAAGCGACTCAAACTCTCACTGCTTTTAGATCGAGCAGCATTTCCTACTGATCCCAGAGCCGTGCTTCACGGACAAGCGACGCATCAATAAAATAATCGCTATTTTGCATTATCGCAGCCAGCTCGGTTTCAGCAGGATTTAGTGGAAACCGCGGTTAACCGGGCACATGTTTAGTTGTAATCGAATCTATATTAGTATTAACAATAATTCCAAATGATAAGTTTTATGTTATAACAACATAATTTACATTTGTTTAATTGATAAGGAACTTTTCCCAAACATATACCCTCTTTTGTTTGTATGTTTTGATTGATTTTCAATGTTGTGCAGTGATCCTTGACTTTTACATGCACATTGCGGCGGGCCTCATTCCTGCCAAGGAAAAACAGCCAAACATCTCATGAGCCAATCTCTGTTATACTGTGATTATCTCAGCGTCATAGAACCACTGAGATCACCAAATATTCCTACCCAGCAGCCATTGGGGCTGAAAACAATCATCACTTCACATGTTCCTCTGTGCATCAAAGATAGCAGTAACATGGGAAAGCCGATAGCCTTGTTGTCAGGTTTTAAATTTGGTCAGCTAGAGTCCTTGCCATTCCTCTTGTGACCCCCCCATGTGCTATTATAGCCAGTTGCTTGACTGCAGTTTTTGTAAAGATTTTCAAAAAATCCCTTTCAAACATGTGACTGTCACGGTGTTGAGTCACTTTTTACAGAGCAGGACAAAAACTGATCCCAGAATATCAGGGTGTGGTGCGAAAACAAATTTAATAAAATACAGCCTCACTGTCTATTTGATGATGTACTGAATGTAATTCACTACAGGCTTAATGCATAATGTAATTGCAAACATAATAGAGAAACCACACCCTTTTATTAGTTGGTTGCCATGATAACTGAATGCCTCAGTTTTAGGAGTCGTCATTAAATTGTCCGTACTAGGGGTGTGACGAGATCTCTTGGAACACAATTTCCTTACACAATTGGCTTGATGGAGTCTGCAGGGCTCAAAATTACGACCGTTTTAGTCTCGTATGCTCCCTAAATTTAACCTGTGCGACCTCAAAATATATTTGGGAGCATTTGTGTGAGTGCACATTTTGTTGTGATGCGACCTGTTTTCATTACTGTACAGAACACGCTAATTACTGCACAAAGTATGTGCATGCTGTGAACTACAGTGCCTGGCCATTCATAGACAACATGATTTTACATCCTGCCGTGCTACTTTCCCACTGTTTTTCTGTGTAAACGCACTAGACGGATGGGTTTCAACGTTTTTGCGCTTCGTCTGCAGCGCCTCGTGCATTAGCATTGTGTTTATGGCGGTTCGCTCGGCTGAACAGCAACTGAGCTGACTGTACCACAAGTACAGTATAGCAATTGCAAGTTCACATTACATTATTTTAAATACATTCACAGTCAAACCTTTTCAAAAACAGATCATGTGTCTCTTACATATGTGCAATGTAAGCATAAAACATGATGTGTTTATGTAGTTTTAACTGTTTCTCTTAAGGCTATGCAGGTTCAGTCAGTGGAGGAAGGAGGATTGACATTGTGAAATGCTCAGTGGTAAGAGCATAGCGCTAACAACGCCAAGGTCGTGGGTTCGATCCCAGGGGATTGCACATACTTAGAAACAAATGTATAGGATAATGAAATGTAAGTCGCTTCGGATAAAAGCATCTGCCAAATGCATAAATGTATTAAAAGCTGCGATTACTGCCTGTCAGTTGAGTTTGTGACAAAACATTGTTTACACATTGTTTATTACTGCATAATATAATTCATTAAAATAGAAGTTTAATGTGTTTCATAAAGTACAGGTTGTTTTATAATTGCTACATTTTTTGTGTTTTTAAGGTGAATAAAAGACAAATTTTCCCTATGTATTTCATCATTGAGGATTTCTTTATAAAAGCCTAAAAATCTCATCTTGTTATCGTGAACCCAGTCTCGTGTCTCGTCTCGTGAGATAAGTGCAGGGTTTTTCCTGCATAGATATATTGGGGGCGGCCGCCTCCGTCAAATGTTGTGCCGCCTCAGACTCTCGGCAAAATTATGTCGGGTGTCTTCACAAGAAATGCTGCGTGCATTTAACAGACTGTAGTTGCGACATTACGCCACAGTGGAGGCGCTGTTTCGTTATCATCACACTGAGGCGCTAAAAAGAGTTGCAGAACAAGAGCTAGCTGTGTTTCACGGCTGTTTGTTTTGCATCCAAGTACGTTTAATTTCTTGAAATTTCTTAAATTAACATGACGTACATCATTGTAATGTCTTTAGCTGTGCAGTTGGATCGTTGAATCAGCGTATACTGTACACAGCGAGTTCGCCAGTATGAACGCACATAGCGTTCAGAACGACTTGCACACAAATGACTCATTTGAACAGATTCATTTAAACTATTTAACTTTTCAGTCACTAACGAATATAAGAGATCATTGAATCATTTGAAGTGAACCACAGAGAATGCAAGATGTGAATGAGCTTTGCTCATTTACTGTAGTAAGACTGGTTAATTCAGTTGGCTTTTGTGGGCTAAAAGTTAGTTGAAAATGATATAAAAGCTTTATTTGATAAAATAACATTTCTGTTTGGTTGAATAAAACGTAATATTTTAAGTTTTATATAACTTAATTGTAATTTTTATCTAATTTTATTAGAACTTTTAATGTCAAAGTCACTTTGGTTAAGCCACTACGCTAGTACAAGTGTGCGTACAAGATCAGGATGGCACCACCTCCGCCTCATTTTGAGCCAGGAAAAACCCTCTAAGTGTCTCGTCACACCCCTAGTCCATACCCTTTTATTAATCCCCAAGACATAATGCTCAACTGTTATTAATGACTTCGCCTTACTGCTTCCAGTGAAGGCATTTCTGATTCACTTAGGAATATAAATCACTCTGAAAGGGAATGTTGCCGGGTTTTGTTGGTGGAACAGGGCTGGATTATAAAATGCAATAATGCAAATGTCAAGGACAAAGGGTTTGAGTAGGATTGGTTTAAAAAGTGAGTTATCTCCTGGGGATTATAGTTAAAAACAAGGACATAGGTTAGAGCAGAGCTTCTGTCAAAGCAATGAGGAAGGGAAGGTGGTCTGTGTCTTGGGTTACACAACATTGTCCAGTGTTTCCCATAGGATTTTGACAGACTTGTGGCACTGGTGACGTCACGGACTAGTTAGCATATTTGTGAAATCATCACATCGTGTTTGCGTCGTGTTAGTGTTAGCACTTGATATCTGCTTTTCTTCTACTCTCTGATCTGTCACATTTATACTGTATTTTACAACTGGATGCCACCAGCAGTCACTTTAACTGATGCTAAAATCCTGAACGCAACATCATCGGACAAAATCACAATACAGTACATCTACATTAAAGAGCGGCTATATGCTTTTTGCCCTTCTCGACAATGTGTTGCTGTATTACGAATGCTGCTTTGATTTTAAATCAGTTAAATACGAGGGGCCGAGGGCTCACACACACATGGAGCTCATCGGAAGAGAGTGCATGCGAACACGGCCACGCGCCACTCACACCAAACAAGTCAGGAAAGATAGAAGATGCGCAAGCGCTGTTTATCCACTAGTTAATCGANAAACATGAGATTAAAATTAAACTAAGGTGCTGAGTAAGGCATAAATATAGAATGAAATATAAAATAAAGTATATGTAAGTAAGATATCAATCTCAAATGTAGATTTCAGGCAGAAAGATGAGAATGGAATAAAAGTAAAGAGTGTATGTGTGCATTGATTGTAAGAGATGAAGGCAGCTGATGTGTGTCTCTTCTCCTCCAGTAACATCTGCATTCGCTCTGTTTCTGAACACCTATCAAACTCTCTCTCTCACTCTCTCTCTTCACACAGCAGACGTGCCGCTCACAAACACAGGATTAGAGGTGTCCTCCAGAAAGGAAGAGGAGATCCCCCCTCACTCTGCCAACACGAACAGATTTCTCTTTTTTCTGTTGCCATGGGCAACCTGTCTTGCTCCATCACTCGCTTTAACCCTCTCTCTTTCTCTCTCTCTCTGTCTCTGTCTGTCTGTGTTCATTGTGTCAGGGTTGTGTGTGTGTGTGTGTGAGTGATTGGGATAATAGAGTGTGATAATGAGGTTAAAATCCTCATGCTAATGTCCAGACGGATCTTATCGTCCGGCTCGTCCTCAGATTGTGTTTCATAATCCTGCTTTCTGATGTTGTGTTTACCATCTCACAGCTTCACCTGGTCTCACTATAGTCGCTAAGATTTTTATCTGTCATCAAAATGAGCTGTTTCACACCTTCCAGTGACGGCTGAATTGAAGAATTTTATTGTGTTGCCTGAATTACGTCCTCGGTTGCCGACTTAAATGACCTTGCATACTAACTAAAGCTTCATTTCTTCTGCTTCTGCGTGTTTTTTGTTTCAGGTGAATACACAGTAATGACGGCACACTTTCACCTGAAGAGAAAGATCGGTTATTTTGTGATTCAGACATATCTGCCGTGCATTATGACCGTCATACTGTCACAGGTGTCCTTCTGGCTGAACCGGGAGTCTGTGCCGGCCCGGACCGTGTTCGGTGAGTATGAACAAACATCTCGGGACACTCACTCAAAGACATTTCATTCAACACAAAACTGCATGCAACACTAATCCAAATTTGTTTACATGCAGTGATTTTGTTTTAAGATGCTTGTCGTCCACACACCAGCATTTTCCATTGTTTGCCAAACGTTGCATTGCTGTATTTGTTGTTTTGTGAGGGTAGTGTATTACCTTCTGTAATCTTTAAAGCTGTTTTGGTGAAAAGAACAATCAGGCTGGATAGACGTCTGTGGCTCTTTGGAACCCTTCTGGTTTCTTATAAAAACAACCGAAATGTTCTGTGAAATGTGTCATTGAACGGGTGAAATATGGACACATGCAATAGCATTAACCTTTCCTAACACGGCAGCGTGTGTCGCTGTATCAGCGTTGTGTAGCGTGACATGTTGGCACGGGGTGGGAATGATGGTGAATGGCCTTCACAAAGACCCGGGAGGCCTGTGGCCCAGATTAGAGACATCAGCAGGAAAGCCGGGCGTCTCTGTGAAGATTTACTGAGCTCAGGTAGGGAAGAGTTCGGTTACCGTGGAGATTCCCGGAGCTCGGTGTTGCTAAGCAGGTGAGTCCTCCTGGCACGGCTTCACATGTCTTCTGTCTTTGTGTCTCTCCGTCCTCTCTATTCAGCGATCATGCAAGCAATCAGTCTTACAGAATCACTGCATTAATGACGTGTGATAATTGTAAGCATCCAAAGAAAAAAACGTGTGGTTGATTTATCCTGAATATATTGAAGAGTGATGCGTGGACGCTTGGTGTAGAGATATAAAAGTTCAAACATCTTCAGTTGGGTTTATTTGCTGTTCAGTTCACGATGAAGCTTAAATAGAAATCAGAAGAAAGCGAATGAAAATGGATTTCTTCTGGTGAGCACCTGCTGGTCATCTTATAACCTGGGTGCAGGATGAGGGCTTTTCAGACGCTCTTTTGCTGTAAATTGGAAGAGCAAATTGTAAAAATACTATTGTAAAATTGTATTGCAAAATATTGTACACAATCTTATTTGTGAAATTACGCATTATGATTATATTTTACTAGTGCTGTCAATCGATTAAAAAAATCACACGTTTTTTCTGTGATTAATCGCGATTAACATATTTTAAATATACGTTTACATTCGAATAATTTCACATTTAATCTCCAAATATATGTCGAAACAACAGATTTCTTTAACAACATCATTGTATGAATGAAAGCCAACATTGTGATATTAGTACTGCAACTGATGTCCCTATTAAATTGATGATGTTTTACTTATTTTAACATTAATTATAACCGTTTAACAGTGAAGTACAGTATAACTTAGAGCTGTCATGTCTAACAGGTGGGAAATATACAGAAAGTTCTCAAACACTTTACAGTCTTTAAAGCTAAGTTCTAAATTAAGCTACAAAACACACTGAATTGCTCTTTTCTTTTGTTCTTTGATGAACATTAGTGACAGGAGTCACAGCAGCAGGTTTAAGAACGCCGCCCCTTTAAAGAGTACATTCCTCGAGATCATAAAAAATACATTTCATGAAGTGTTTAATTTTGCCGTGTTTGAATGTAAGCAATCTGCCAAGTTGTAAATCCGAAGGTGAACGAATAACAAAGTTATTAGCTTATAAAAAAGGTAATCGACTCTGAATCACGCGAACAAGCCATGACCTGTCCGAATCTTTAACCACAATGTACCTACGTCACTAGAAAAATCCCCGCCTACTGACTGCGAAAACTTAACTCTCTCCTCCCCAAACACTGTACTAGCTCGTTCGTGACGTGTGCATCATGTCTAAGAGAAGCTGTGTTCTATGTAGTGAAACTAAGTCAGTCTTATTTTCACTACCAAAGGAAGAACTTCTGAGGAAAAAATGGTTACTATTTATTTTTCAAACGACACCAAAGGAGTATAAACCGAACGTTTTACTTTGCGCGCGTCATTTTACCGAAGATTGCTTCATCAATCTTGGCGCCTTTACTGCAGGATACATTAAACGTCTTTCCTTAAAAGATGTTGCAATACCAACTTTATTTGGACCTGTAAGCTCCACCGAATCACAACCTGTAAGTGTGACTCTTTATTTTTGTCTTTACTTAAAATTAAATTTGTGTGACGTTATCTCATGTCTGTGTTTAGCTAACGTTACCGTTATTTTTGGGGTTGTTACTGTTTGTTTACCTAACGTTAGCTATAAACTCGTTGCGCTAATGTAAGTGTTCAACCATATTAACTCGCAAAGTCTTTATTTCAAGAACTGCGTGGTGTACTATAGTTATAATAACATCTGAAGATACGAACACCGTACACTGTATGCCGTGATAACTAACTGTTACAAGAGAAGTGTCTAAAACAGTCCTTTTTCTTACTGGCATCTGTATAAGGATTAAAGAATGATTCGTCAGACTCGGACTCGAACTGGTAAGGTAAAATCGACGCCATCTCTCTCTATACACTGTTAATATCCAACCACCTGCAAACCGTAATACAGCAGTAATGATAGGCGGTCCATTTGCGACACATGCTGAACGCGTTTGACCAATCACAGCAGACTAGACCATTTGACCAATCACAGCAGACTAGACCATTTGACCAATCACAGCAGACTAGACCATCTGACCAATCACAGCAGACTACACTATCTGACCAATCAGATCAGACTACGCTGGCGGAAAGGCGGAGATTACACAGATGAATCGCGGAACGAATCATTTGAGAGTCAGTCAAGAAGTAAGGTAATAAAAACTGCTTATTATTACGAAATAATAGTATTTTTACATCATGTATGTACATAAACTTGTTGTCGGACACTCCATAAACCAAAATAAGCCCTTAAAAATATTGAGGAATGTACTCTTTAATGAAAAACGGCCCAAAATGTGCTGACCTTTGTTGCCATGTGTTATGTTGTCCTGTGAGACACTCAAGTGTTTAACTCAATCTAGCAGCTTTTTAAGCTTCGCACTGACTGCACACAGAGGATCTTTCAAGGAGCTCTGGACTAAATTGCTTTGGTTTTAGATGACGCTTTATGAATGAAAGAGCAGCACAGACTGCTCTTGAGGGATAGCTGTGGGAAGGGCAGCAGCTATCGATTCTTTTACTAATCTATTAAAGTATTCTACAGATTTTTCCATCGATTAATCGGGTATTCGGATAATAAGTACTTTTTCTTTATTAAAGAGCAATACTAAATATACAAGAGAAAATAAGACAGGTCTCTTAAAATGAGTAAAACAACTAATTTGTTTCCTTTTTAGAACAATTAAAGTTTTTATTGCTGAAATTGCATACATTAATATCTGTGAAAACTAAATCCATTTAGTACATTCCATTGCCATATTACATTCAAAATGCAATATAATACAAATATATAAATAAGAAACAAGAATAAAAATAGAAAGAATAATTTCAAAGGTAAACAACTAACTTCAGCTTATGCATGATGCATTTAGTTTATATAAATGAGTTTTAGTTTCTTTTTTTAACTATTAAATAGTAATATATAGCCTATTAATTTTTTAGTATGTCTTTCTTCACTCAAACAATAACATGTTCGTGAAATAAACTCTCAGAGCAACTCTGGCAGATTCAACGCAGACGCAGACAAATTTATGAGTATCACGCATGTAGCACGTTAAACTGTGCAGTTCATTCACGCAGACCAGCCAGATGACGTGTAAATAACAGGATTCGGCGTCCACAAGTCCGCATCTAGTTTGATGGACTCAATGCAGCCGGAAAACAAGTTTCACTCGCAAAATAGACTAAAACTAAGTAAAATAGCATTTCAATAAGCTATCAGTTATTTATCAGCATGACAAACACGTGTGAGCGTGTGAACAGACTAAAATGCGTGTATCTCACGGTGAATGCGTGAGACTTGAGAGCCCTGTAACATGAAAAGAGTTTAGAGGGCTGTGCGTTAGTAATAATGGTCCGTGCTCCGTGTGTACTGTAGTTAAATGGATTAAACGATGCTTCGAGGCAACAAAAGTTGCCTCGTTGATTTTTTTGTATTCAAATTACTCAAGTTACTCGAGGAATCGTTTCAGCCCTAGCTGTGGGTTGCAGTCAGAAGGCCCACAGTGTACTCGATGAGACACTCCTGAAAGCTCCTCTCCTTGTCTTGTCATTGGGGTATGTTTACTTGAAGTATCTGAGCTTTTACACCACCAGATAAACTCTGGTCCACACCAAAAGCTGAAGTGCATGCTAAAGCACAGCATCAATTCAATACGCTACAACCCTCTTGAGAAGTTGCGTGTCTGTTGTGTTAAGTATTGAAACACCAATGCTGAATGTACTAATGCTAAAGTTAAAGAGACACGTATTACCACATGCCTGAAATGAATCCACAGAACCTGAGAATGTGCCCTGAAAATGACTGATTCATAGTTTGCATATTGATATAAAATTGTCAGCTGTGTTTGTTTATCTGTGTTGTGATGTCCTGAGTGTATGGAACAGATAAGGCTAATTGATTCAAGACTTCTCAGCACATTCATTGTAAGGTTACATGTAAACACACAGGAGGTTTATATTGAGGGGTGTGTTTGTTCTGCGGGAACCGCTGGAGTGTTTCTGAGTAACTAGCTGATACTGCTGCTAACTGTGGTGTCAGGACACCAGTGGCCGTAGTATGAAAACACTTATTTCATGCTGATCCTTATGAAATTACGGCATCAAACCTTGTGTCTTTTGTTCTCTCAGTTTGCATAACCATGTGCTTATTTAGTACATTTTGTTCAACAAAAACACCCATAACTTGATGCTTGATAGCCATTCAGTTAGGTAAACATAAACAAATCTATGGCTGTGCAAAAATATCGATACATGTAACTATCGCAATATTTTTTTTTCCGATAGTGTATCGATAGTGATACCTCTACTATCGATAATTTTTTTAAAATCATGTCATATACATACGGCCAAAAGTAAGTGAAAGCGAGCATGGCGAAAAATATAAGAACGCTTGGAGCTCTCAGAGCTGATGTGTGGGTGTGCTTTGGTTTTCAAAATAAGTCATGGAGTAATGAGTTATATAAAATAATGCTGTTTGTAGGCTTCGCAAGTCATGACACAAGTCACTTGGCTACTGCAGTGCATTAGACAAAAAGTTTATTAAGAAAAGTAACAATGCCATTTCTTGTGCTTTCACGGATGTGACACCAGCGCATTTACAGCACGGATGAAGCAGGGGTTTTATACTGCCCATGTTCATTGTTTTAACTGTAATGCACCACAACAGCCAAGTGACTTGCGTGACCCACCTTATTCCCCTGTGCTACCCACTTGAGGGGCGCAATCCACAGTTTGAGAACCTAAACCTCTGATCTAAAGGTCCATGCATCGCACATCATGGCCACTCTGCAGAGATAAGGGATGTTTTTACACTTATCCTTACAGAAAACCCCCGGTGGTGCACAGCATGTTCTATTTCTAGCTCTACTTTTTACATTTTCTATTTAAAGTATTGCAATATATTGCAAATGTGTATCGTATCGAAATACATAGCAATATATTGTATCGTGATATGTATGGTATCGGGAGGCACTTAATACACAGCGAGGAGGTCATGTGAGCAGTGTCTCCGTTTACTCGCAGGGATTTCTTAAATTAGCTGTCTATTTATAGATTACTAAAGAGAAGCTGGAAGCAGTGCGCAAATTAAGGTAGTTTTCTCACATATCCCATCACTTATTTTGTAGTTTATGCTAAATCAAGCACTTGGTCGTGTGTTCCAGATGTTCAAGAAACTGAATGGCTGTGTGAAGTTATGAATGCGGTGGTGAGATATTGGAGGCCCTGTGGGTTGTTTTCTGTGATTTTCTAGAGGAGGAGATAGACTGGAATGAGGCATTTGTTTATGCAAGCTTTCCAGACTTGCAGTAGATCTGAAAGGAGAATGCGAAACCCCAACCCCTCCAGCTTGTGTTAATTTAAGAGATCCAAGTGGGAGAGAATGTTAACAGAAAAACATTTTGGAAGACAAACCCTCTGTGGGCTCAAATTTGCCCGCATCCTTTTGCAGGCGATTGGAAAATGCAGTCTAATGCCTGATAAAACATGTTTGTAGAGGCAAACCTAGAGCTCTTTTACCTTTGAAGACAATAAGTTCTGGAATGAAAACTAGGTTTGCAAACCCAAATCCAAAAATGTGCCAAATGATGCGTAACAAGGCACAAGTACGTTGCATGGTCAGTGATGCTGTAAGGAAGCCGGCGCGGGTGTTAGCATAAGCTGTCCTGGAGAATACAGTCAGTTTTCTTTTTAATGTCAGGTACTGCTACTAGAGAGTCCCTAACCTAGGGCTGTCACGATTATGAAATTTGGCTGACGATTAATTGTCTAATAAATCATTGCGATTATGACGATTAATCCAGGGCTCTAAAGTGCGACCAATTTGGCTACCTTGACCAATTTGGCTACCAAAAGCTACCTTGCACCATAGTGACGGGTAATAATAGATTATGACGGATTTTTTACGAGCCTGTCAGTCAAAATGACGGACAATGAAAAGTCTAGCGCAACCTGGTGTGTACGTGTGAAAATGCGTGTGCTGCAGTCAGACAGAGAGGTGAGTAGCCTATAGGCCCATTAGTTAAACAGAGTGGATGTAGCATGGATGATGAGAGAAGATGAAAAGAACGATTGACAACTTTTTCGTGAATAATGTGAGAAGGCCTGATCCGTCCGAAAATCATAAGCAATGCTCTGACACGGAGCCATCAACCTCCCAGTTTATGTCAAGCCCTGGTCCATTTATCTTGAGATGTTTTAAGTTTCAGTTCAGTGAAGCACTTTAAGCACCAACACTTTTTCAGTAAGTTACCTTTCTTGTAGAATTGTGTTTCAAATAAAGAACTTTATGTTGACCAGATTGTTAGTTAATCATTTACAAGTCAATTTTGCCTATATGGACAGCGATTAAAAAAAAAGTGAACTGGTAAAACTGCGGTGTTAAATGCGATGCGGTCGAAAATTTGGGTGCACCTAACTTTTGTGCTGGTGCACCTAAGAAAAAAAGTTAGGCGCACCAGTGCAACCAGTGCAAAAAGTTAGTCTAGAGCCCTGTAATCGTCTGTTTTAGAGCTTTGACCTTTAATTCTCATACATTTTTTATTCAGCTTTGAAATGACCATATTGTTCTGAATATAAAGACTATGTTCTTTTTCTTGGAAATACATAGGAAAAAATTGGGTCATCATACTTAAGGTTTAGGCTTTTACCTGTCACATACAACCGCCAAATACTTGTAAATTAAGTAAATTGATGAGGAGTGAATTGAAGCCACCATTAAAATGCTATCAGTCATAGAAAAGCTTCTAGTCTGTTTTTTTCTCACTTGCAAGACTACAATAAAAGTTTACTTCTATGTTAATGAGATTTTGGTAGACTGGTTTTCACACTGAAATAATATTAAATTGTACTGCAGGTTATTTTTATGATATATGCTTTAGTTTTTTTAAAAGTGATTGTGTTGTGGTGGTACATTTTACAAGTATTACCATGCTTTAGTTACAATATATACAATAAAATATGCAATATGCAGATGCACTACAGCGCCCCCTAGTGTCTTCTATAGAGATGTGCAATAATTGCAATGATCTGAAACCATCGCGATGAGGTCAAACAATCGCGATGAGATGATTATTTAATAATCGTGACTAGACATATGCCCGGTTAACCGAAAATATTCTGTCATGGCCTTTTGCTGTGAAAATATTCCTGACAGATTTGAAGTGATGTGTGTTAAAAGAACCGCATGTCTGCTTTTTCTGCAGCACCCCATCTCTAACATCTGTTGTCTGATTTCTTTATAGCCAGCTTGATAGATGTGAAGCAAGGTAGAATGTCTTGCTCTGCATCGAAGCCAGAGGGCGCTCTCCTGGCAGTCCAGACTTCAAATACGCGACTGCATGACGAAGCTATAAACCCAGTAGTCAGTCGGAATTGCTCTCGGACGTTTTACATACTGATTTCCTTAAAACCTCCTAAGCGTTATGTTATGGATTAATCAACGTTATATTAATAATGATCTATTGTTTGAGACGGGGCTGTTTTGACTTTTCCAAATGCACGTTATACAGTGAACTCATATTCGTCACTGCCTTTTAGATTCGACGCACGTCATTGTCTACTTGACTCGCCCAGAGCGTTGCTTCACGGTACGAACGTTTGCACATATATAGATATATCCAGATACCCTTGTTCCATTATTCCGAGCCGAGCTGTGTTCAGCAGGATTTGGTGGGTACTCGAGCGTTAGTTCGGGCGACATGTTAATCTGTGACAGTCCCCACCACTGTCTATATCTAATTGTCTGATCTTTTGACATTTGTTTCCTTTTCCTCCTCCACCGCCTCCCGCCCCGCCTCCCTCCTCCACACGTCCGTCTCTCCCTCCCTCTTCCCCTCCTCTTCACTCACAGCGTTTCCACCTCTCCCGTCATCGTTCTTTTCTCTCATTTTCTTTCAACTTGATATTCCTACTACCTAACCATCTTCACATTTCTCTGATTTTTTTCCTATACATATTCTAACTTCTTAATTCACTCTTATAGATAATTTACTAGTTATATAATGATGTAAGTCTTGTACTTAATTTACTTCTTAAACTCGTATTAATAATACATAGTACTGTATTTCATCTATTAACCCTTGATTACTAACAAATGCTAATTATGTTTTTTAATCAATGACTCAACGGATTTGTCTCTTACTTATCCATTTTGCGTATTTCATCTTCAGTGTTAATAGGCTTGGTTTAATTTTGTATCTTACTTCTCTTATCCAGAGAATTCGTTAAGATTGTTTAGTTTAGTGTAGCTTGCTTAGGACAAATGATAGGTTCTAGGAAAGATGGTGTGAAACAGGTAATAAGTGTGGGGGGAGAGATTTCGTCGGGGAGAATTGAAAGCAACCTGGGTCTTTCTTGAGAGAGCAGGAGAGAAGGCATCATAGCTGACGTACGTGAGGCTAGTAGTATGTAACGGGTTAGCATCAGGATTCTGTGATGGGAATGGAGGTTAGAGGTTAGCGTGAACCATAGTATCGGGAGGGGGAGTTAGGGAGGGGCGGGGTGTGAAGAGTAGTAAGTGTGGCGTCGAATAGACTGAGCTTTTTGATTGAGGGTTGTGAGTCGGAAGACTATTGCTAGCGGTGCGAGGTCGTGGAGAGGAGATAGGGCATGGTGGTTGTCAGGGGCGAGGTAGCTGGCGGGGGTGGAGTGATTGAGGCGTCAATGAGGGATGTGTTGGTTCGGTACTGGATTGTTGGCTGGATAAGAGGAGGTCGGGGGTGTATGCTAGACGCATGGGTTGGTAGGAGGTTGTGCTGCGCAGGTTGTTGTTCTTCAGGAGGTTGTCTCGTGGGAGTAACAAAAGGAATGATATGCTGAGGGGGTCATGTGACTCGTGCATTGACAGCATGCAGAGGTTGATGAGATCTGTGCGAGAGGAGTTAGAAGGTTTGAAGAAAGGGGTTAGGGTGGTGGAAAAGCGTAATATGTGCTGTGCCATAGGGCATGAGCTGTTGGAGCATTATTTGTACTGAGGGTTAAGTGAGGTGCATGTCGGCTCTGAGTTGAATCAGGCAGTTACATGTGAGCGAGTCGCGCGTATGGAGAAGGTTGAGTTCATAAAAAAATATTTCAAGAGGAGAGTTTCTTTTGGTTGATGTGGGTCATGGAGTAATGGATCGAAGCATAGGATGGATGAAGAAAAGGTGAAAAAGGCATGAATTGGTGGCTGAGTGTTGCATGATCATTGACATCTGAGAAGTGCTTGCGTAGCTTGAGATTGAGGTGTTGTAACAGATTAGCGACGTTTGGTGAGTGGGGAGTTTATAATGTAGAGGGCGAAGATGTTTAGAGGGTGGCTTGCCGCGGGGCATTGCCTTGTGGGTTAGGGCGATTGGCGCATGGGTGGAGGTGGAGGGGTGGTGAGTGGGAGTTGGTTCATAGTCTACTTATATCAATTTTTTTATTCTAAGTGATAGGGTAACGCTTAGTCTTGCACATCTGTCTTTGTTTCTTTTTGGTTATCTTCAAGTGAATCATTATATCGTTATTTCTTTAAGGAAGGGATTTCTGAAGCTTTCTCTTGAAATGAATTTGTATTTTGCAAAAATTGTTATTTTGGTGATTTTATATAGAGATATGGGTTGAAGTGTGTAGATATTTATTTTTAATTGACTGTATTAATACAGTACACTGCGTTCCAAATTATTATGCAAATTGGATTTAAGTGTCGTAAACATTTAATTTTATATTGTTCAATTAAACTTATGGATGGTATTGTGTCTCAGTGCTCTTTGGATCACTGAAATCAATCTCAGACACCTGTGATAAGTAGTTTGCCAGGTGAGCCCAATTAAAGGAAAACTACTTAAGAAGGACGTTCCACATTATTAAGCAGGCCACAGGTTTCAAGCAATATGGGAAAGAAAAAGGATCTGTCTGCTGCCGAAAAGCGTCAAATAGTGCAATGTCTTGGACAAGGTATGAAAACATTAGATATTTCACGAAAACTTAAGCGAGATCATCGTACTGTGAAGAGATTTGTGGCTGATTCAGAGCACAGAAGGGTTCGTGCAGATAAAGGCAGAATGAGGAAGGTTTCTTCCAGACAAATTCATCGGATTAAGAGAGCAGCTGCAAAAATGCCATTGCAAAGCAGCAAACAGGTATTTGAAGCTGCTGGTGCCTCGGGAGTCCCGAAAACCTCAAGGTGTAGGATCCTCCAGATGCTTGCAGTTGTGCATAAACCTACTATTCGGCCACCCCTAACCAATGCTCACAAGCAGAAACGGTTGCAGTGGGCCCACACATCCATGAAGACTAATTTTCAAACAGTCTTGTTTACTGATGAGTGCCGTGCAACCCTGGATGGTCCAGATGGATGGAGTAGTGGATGGTTGGTGGATGGCCACCATGTCCCAACAAGGCTGCGACCTCAGCAAGGAGGTGGCGGAGTCATGTTTTGGGCTGGAATCATGGGGAGACAGCTGGTGGGCCCCTTTAGGGTCCCTGAAGGTGTGAAAATGAACTCTGCAAGGTATGTAGAGTTTCTGACTGAGCACTTTCTTCCATGGTACAAAAAGAAGAACCATGCCTTCCGTAGCAAAATCATCTTCATGCATGACAATGCACCATCTCATGCTGCAAAGAATACCTCTGTGTCATTGGCTGCTATGGGCATAAAAGGAGAGAAACTCATGGTGTGGCCACCATCCTCCCCTGACCTCAACCCTATTGAGAACCTTTGGAGCATCCTCAAGCGAAAGATCTATGATGGTGGGAGGCAGTTAGCATCAAAACAGCAGCTCTGGAAGGCTATTCTGACATCCTGCAAAGAAATTCAATCAGAAACTATCCAAAAACTCACAAGTTCAATGGATGCAAGAATTGTGATGGTGATATCAAAGAAGGGGTCCTATGTTAACATGTAACTTGCCCTGTTAGGATGTTTTTGATTGAAATAGCTTTTGATTTCAGTAAATATGACCTCCTAATGCTGCAAATTCAACAAATGACCATTTTCAGTTTTTTACAACCTATGAAATGTTTTCAAACTCTGTTGTGCATAATAATTTGGAACAGTGCATTTTGAGTTTTTCATTTTTTAAATAAATACTGTTGTCAGTGGGAGGTTTGTTCAATAAAATTCCAAATGTACCCTAACTGTTGATTACTTGAAAATTATACTGACTGTCATTTGCATCGACAAATTAGGAAAACCAGAGAAAGATATCATTTGCATAATAATTTGGAACGCAGTGTATATCGCAATTCACACTACTTATACATGTCTAAATCGATTCTGTGTTTTATGCACAGCTCTTCCGTGAACTATGGCTCTTTGATCAGATTCAGTAGAAAGTAGTGCTCGATCTAAAATCACTAAGAGATTGAGTCGTTTACACTCGTCAAAAATCATCCTTATAAATATACTTTATTATCATGAAAATACCTGAAAAGGTTTGAAGAACAGCGATAGAGTATGGCCACTGGCATTTCCTGGAACTGGGTTGTTCTTCTTCTGTGTCCCATATTAGTTTCTGCGCGAGAGCGCCCTTTGGCTTTCGAGTGTTGCGGCATTTAACTGTAATTCATTGAGGAAACTGAGCATAAGAAACACACGAAATATCGCACAGCCCTACCAAGCATTTATGTTTGTGTTCTTGTATCGAGTATATTTTGACTTCAGTGTTGTTAGTATAATCAGTAAACTACTGTCGTACGGCTCTCTTTTCCAATACTATCAACACTTGATCTGCTCTGTAATGTGCACTGAATCAGAGTTAGTGCTCGGGACAGACACAAGGATGTGCTGCTCAGAGCCGCTTTGATGCAACATAATCTTTTTATCCATTTGGTGTGTCCACTGTCCCTGGATTTAAGGGTCAGGAGAAAACGCCGGATGCTGGGAAATGTGACTGAAAATCCAAGTGCGGATGGCAGATGGAGGGGGGTGTGCGATGGCTTGCATTTTTGCCGACAATAATGCAACAGAAGCAGTATATTCACTGAAAATTTCAAGTGGTTTCTATATGGGCATAGTCATGCATGGCTTCCTGATTGTTTTTTATTCCCCAAATTGTCCATATTTATATAAAACAATTCTTGTCATTGTGTCAGTTATGCACATGTCCTGACCTGTTTTATATATGTATATCAATGGCTTCTATTGGCAAATAGTTCCTGGCCAGGGGGCTCAGTCCCATCATGAAGTGATCTTAAACCTGTGCTTTAAGCAGTGTCCTTAATTTCCTGTCATGAAAGCTGTTAAATATTGACTGAGACCGCAGGCCATGTGTTGGTAATCCTTGCTCTCATTAACTCCACTGTAACTCTTGATGTGAGATTGAAAGCTAACAAGTCGTACCAGGATTGTCTCAAATCATCACAAATCAGTTACAGAGAAGCTTGTATCACTTTGACACAAAATCAATAAAAATTTGTACGCTCAACCAAATTTGAGGAAAGGTTGGGCTTTCTGGTTTGTGTCCACTACACATCTAATTGGATCTTGTATAACAATAACAATGTATGAAATGTTTGATGGCTGTGTTAAATGTGTCCGTGTTGGTCAGTGCAGCATGGCTTAAACATTCTACACCACTAGTGGAATTTAAGCAAGTTGCATGGTTTTGACTTTTGAATTATTGGCTTTTTAAAAGTTTAAAAGATAAAAGCAATTTTTCACATTATCAGCTATCGGTTGATAGTTTAAAAATAGCCGATGATCAGTGCCGATATATCCTGTCAATCACAGGACAGGAAAATGCAATGAATTTGTGATTTCAAATTAATAATCATTATGTGAATTAATAACATTCAAAAAGTAAGGAAAATTCATTTAACCTTCAAAATTGGTCTCGGTATCCGCAGATATCACTCTGAATAATCAATCGGCTGTCGGTATTGGTGGAGACATTTAGTATCACTGCATCTTAAAATTGTGTTACCATTAAATGATTATAATCAGTTTTTTCTTGGTTGATCTCATGATTGTTGAGCTTCCGTGATTATTCTTGGCTTTTTTTAATCATTCCCTCTGGTTTCATTTATAAAAAAAGTTGTTGTTCTTAAAGAATGTTTCTCTGTGATTGCCCACAGATATGCGAAAAAAGTGGAAGACAAGCAACTCGAGATGTCTTAAAAGGGACCGTATTTTGAGTTGTTGTAACTAGACATATGCCCGGATAACCGAAAATATATATCACGTGATTTATGCACAATTTGTGAGTGCAGTACGGTAAAATGCTGCAAGTTGTCAATTTATGATTCCTTTTCATCTCTCAATTCATTAGATGATATACACTGTTCTTTGAAATTGTTAAATAAATCATTCTTCATGATAAATAGAAGGCTTCATATAGATCCTGTAATCGGTGATCGGATCGGCCGATAATGGTTCTAACGATCGGTGATTGGCCCCTAAAATCTTAATCTGAGCACTAGACATATGCCCGGTTAACAGAAAATATATATCACGTGATTTATGCACAATTTGTGAGTGCAGTACGGTAAAATGCTGCTGCATCTGAAAGCCAGAGGGCGCTCTCGTGCAGAATCTCCAAATACGCACTGCTGAAGAAGACCATAACACAAGAAGTTCTAGGAAATGCCTAAGGACATGTTTTCATCACTGATCCTCAGGTATTTTCATGATAATAAAGTATATTTATAATGATCTTGTTTGACGGGTGTTGCTTTTTTAAATGCACGTTATAAGCGACTCAAACTCTCACTGCTTTTAGATCGAGCAGCATTTCCTACTGATCCCAGAGCCGTGCTTCACGGACAAGCGACGCATCAATAAAATAATCGCTATTTTGCATTATCGCAGCCAGCTCGGTTTCAGCAGGATTTAGTGGAAACCGCGGTTAACCGGGCACATGTATAGTTGTAATCGAATCTATATTAGTATTAACAATAATTCCAAATGATAAGTTTTATGTTATAACAACATAATTTACATTTGTTTAATTGATAAGGAACTTTTCCCAAACATATACCCTCTTTTGTTTGTATGTTTTGATTGATTTTCAATGTTGTGCAGTGATCCTTGACTTTTACATGCACATTGCGGCGGGCCTCATTCCTGCCAAGGAAAAACAGCCAAACATCTCATGAGCCAATCTCTGTTATACTGTGATTATCTCAGCGTCATAGAACCACTGAGATCACCAAATATTCCTACCCAGCAGCCATTGGGGCTGAAAACAATCATCACTTCACATGTTCCTCTGTGCATCAAAGATAGCAGTAACATGGGAAAGCCGATAGCCTTGTTGTCAGGTTTTAAATTTGGTCAGCTAGAGTCCTTGCCATTCCTCTTGTGACCCCCCCATGTGCTATTATAGCCAGTTGCTTGACTGCAGTTTTTGTAAAGATTTTCAAAAAATCCCTTTCAAACATGTGACTGTCACGGTGTTGAGTCACTTTTTACAGAGCAGGACAAAAACTGATCCCAGAATATCAGGGTGTGGTGCGAAAACAAATTTAATAAAATACAGCCTCACTGTCTATTTGATGATGTACTGAATGTAATTCACTACAGGCTTAATGCATAATGTAATTGCAAACATAATAGAGAAACCACACCCTTTTATTAGTTGGTTGCCATGATAACTGAATGCCTCAGTTTTAGGAGTCGTCATTAAATTGTCCGTACTAGGGGTGTGACGAGATCTCTTGGAACACAATTTCCTTACACAATTGGCTTGATGGAGTCAGCAGGGCTCAAAATTACGACCGTTTTAGTCTCGTATGCTCCCTAAATTTAACCTGTGCGACCTCAAAATATATTTGGGAGCATTTGTGTGAGTGCACATTTTGTTGTGATGCGACCTGTTTTCATTACTGTACAGAACACGCTAATTACTGCACAAAGTATGTGCATGCTGTGAACTACAGTGCCTGGCCATTCATAGACAACATGATTTTACATCCTGCCGTGCTACTTTCCCACTGTTTTTCTGTGTAAACGCACTAGACGGATGGGTTTCAACGTTTTTGCGCATCGTCTGCAGCGCCTCGTGCATTAGCATTGTGTTTATGGCGGTTCGCTCGGCTGAACAGCAACTGAGCTGACTGTACCACAAGTACAGTATAGCAATTGCAAGTTCACATTACATTATTTTAAATACATTCACAGTCAAACCTTTTCAAAAACAGATCATGTGTCTCTTACATATGTGCAATGTAAGCATAAAACATGATGTGTTTATGTAGTTTTAACTGTTTCTCTAAAGGCTATGCAGGTTCAGTCAGTGGAGGAAGGAGGATTGACATTGTGAAATGCTCAGTGGTAAGAGCATAGCGCTAACAACGCCAAGGTCGTGGGTTCGATCCCAGGGGATTGCACATACTTAGAAACAAATGTATAGGATAATGAAATGTAAGTCGCTTCGGATAAAAGCATCTGCCAAATGCATAAATGTATTAAAAGCTGCGATTACTGCCTGTCAGTTGAGTTTGTGACAAAACATTGTTTACACATTGTTTATTACTGCATAATATAATTCATTAAAATAGAAGTTTAATGTGTTTCATAAAGTACAGGTTGTTTTATAATTGCTACATTTTTTGTGTTTTTAAGGTGAATAAAAGACAAATTTTCCCTATGTATTTCATCATTGAGGATTTCTTTAAAAAAGCCTAAAAATCTCATCTTGTTATCGTGAACCCAGTCTCGTGTCTCGTCTCGTGAGATAAGTGCAGGGTTTTTCCTGCATAGATATATTGGGGGCGGCCGCCTCCGTCAAATGTTGTGCCGCCTCAGACTCTCGGCAAAATTATGTCGGGTGTCTTCACAAGAAATGCTGCGTGCATTTAACAGACTGTAGTTGCGACATTACGCCACAGTGGAGGCGCTGTTTCGTTATCATCACACTGAGGCGCTAAAAAGAGTTGCAGAACAAGAGCTAGCTGTGTTTCACGGCTGTTTGTTTTGCATCCAAGTACGTTTAATTTCTTGAAATTTCTTAAATTAACATGACGTACATCATTGTAATGTCTTTAGCTGTGCAGTTGGATCGTTGAATCAGCGTATACTGTACACAGCGAGTTCGCCAGTATGAACGCACATAGCGTTCAGAACGACTTGCACACAAATGACTCATTTGAACAGATTCATTTAAACTATTTAACTTTTCAGTCACTAACGAATATAAGAGATCATTGAATCATTTGAAGTGAACCACAGAGAATGCAAGATGTGAATGAGCTTTGCTCATTTACTGTAGTAAGACTGGTTAATTCAGTTGGCTTTTGTGGGCTAAAAGTTAGTTGAAAATGATATAAAAGCTTTATTTGATAAAATAACATTTCTGTTTGGTTGAATAAAACGTAATATTTTAAGTTTTATATAACTTAATTGTAATTTTTATCTAATTTTATTAGAACTTTTAATGTCAAAGTCACTTTGGTTAAGCCACTACGCTAGTACAAGTGTGCGTACAAGATCAGGATGGCACCACCTCCGCCTCATTTTGAGCCAGGAAAAACCCTCTAAGTGTCTCGTCACACCCCTAGTCCATACCCTTTTATTAATCCCCAAGACATAATGCTCAACTGTTATTAATGACTTCGCCTTACTGCTTCCAGTGAAGGCATTTCTGATTCACTTAGGAATATAAATCACTCTGAAAGGGAATGTTGCCGGGTTTTGTTGGTGGAACAGGGCTGGATTATAAAATGCAATAATGCAAATGTCAAGGACAAAGGGTTTGAGTAGGATTGGTTTAAAAAGTGAGTTATCTCCTGGGGATTATAGTTAAAAACAAGGACATAGGTTAGAGCAGAGCTTCTGTCAAAGCAATGAGGAAGGGAAGGTGGTCTGTGTCTTGGGTTACACAACATTGTCCAGTGTTTCCCATAGGATTTTGACAGACTTGTGGCACTGGTGACGTCACGGACTAGTTAGCATATTTGTGAAATCATCACATCGTGTTTGCGTCGTGTTAGTGTTAGCACTTGATATCTGCTTTTCTTCTACTCTCTGATCTGTCACATTTATACTGTATTTTACAACTGGATGCCACCAGCAGTCACTTTAACTGATGCTAAAATCCTGAACGCAACATCATCGGACAAAATCACAATACAGTACATCTACATTAAAGAGCGGCTATATGCTTTTTGCCCTTCTCGACAATGTGTTGCTGTATTACGAATGCTGCTTTGATTTTAAATCAGTTAAATACGAGGGGCCGAGGGCTCACACACACATGGAGCTCATCGGAAGAGAGTGCATGCGAACACGGCCACGCGCCACTCACACCAAACAAGTCAGGAAAGATAGAAGATGCGCAAGCGCTGTTTATCCACTAGTTAATCGATCACAGATACAGTCATTATCACGGATGGATAAAAAATGTGCCCAAATATACTTGGCGCGGCCATTAATATACCTGGACAGACCGCCCAAGTAAATGCATTGTATGGGAAACGCTGATTGTCTCTTTGGATGTTATGATCTAAACATTGCACTCTTTGGACATTTACAAGGATGTTGCTTTGCAACAAATTCCATAGTTATTTCACCATCGTGTAATTCAAACCCTGTATGTGACTCTTTCATCAGTGGAACACAACATTTATACATATTTTGGGAAATGTCTCAGTAGTTTTGTGTCCATACAATGGAAGTCAATAGGGTTCTGTGTTGTTGGGTTACCAACGTTCTTCAAATATCTTCTTTTGTGTCCTGCCGAAGAAAGTCATACAGGTTTGGAATGATGTGAGGGTGAGAATATTTTGGGTAACCTATCCCTTTAATCGTCTCGTTCAAGAACCTATAGTCAATATTTCAGTTGATGTCAGTGAGATTTTAATATTTGATCAAACTTATGAGCAATAATAGTAGTAATGCTTCTCTTGTCACCTCTAACAAAGGCTATTTTGTGTGAGAAATAGGTTTTTCAATTACACGCATTGAAAGCACCTGCATTTATTTTTTTGGTACATTGTTAACACAGCCAATTCTTCAGTTTCCAAAATAAAAATAAAAGTTTGGCTCGCGTACGTCTGCTTCAGCTGAAACAATGAATCCATCAACCATTTCTCAAGCAACTCCTTTTTCATGAAGCTCGGCTCTGCAGGGTTGGAGCTATCATGCTGGCAATCGCACTCCAGTTGAAATTTCAGCAGGTCTGTTTGAAGGGTCACTGGGTTCTTCACCGTAGAGATCAGGGTGTGTATATCTGCATATAAGTTTACAGTCCACGCCCATTTGTTTTCTGAAATATTTATTGCAGGGCTTATAATGGCCTGTGAAGCTGTTGTTTGTCCCAGTTGTTGATGCGCTCTGCACTAGATTAAAAGCTATTAATCTTACTGGGGCCGATGCGGGACCCCCGGCCCCCTGTGAAAAGGTTGGGATAGGGATCTCTGTGGTATGTTAGTTATGGCCTGATGGTCTGCAAGTGTGCTGTGAATGCTGATGAGACACAATCCTGAAGAATGACCTCTAACCCTTGTGCCATATTTGGCACAGCATCTGTCACTGGTGTTAACATTTTTTATCTTGTTTTTTGAAATACACTTTTTTTATTCTTGTTAATTGAGAATTAAAGGTCCAATGTGTAATTTTTTTGAGGATCTATTGACAGAAAAGCAAAATAGTATACACATCTATGTCTTCAGAGGTGACCTTACATAATGAAGTGTTATGTTTTTATTACGACAGAATGAGCTATTTCTATCTACATACAACACGGGTCCCCTTGCTTGAAATTCGCCATGTTGTTTCTACAGTGGCCTTAAACGGACAAACTGCTCTACAGAGTGCGTTTCGTAAATGTTATCTCTCTCGGCAAAGAATCGAAAACGTGACGACATCTTAGTCCTGTGTCAGCCACCGTAGTGCTTCGACAGGGAGGGGGCAGGTGCAGAGTGAGCCATTGGTTGCGATTTGCAACCTCGCCACTAGATGCCGCTAAATTTCATACACTGGGTCTCTTCACTGTTAACTGACAAAATTAGAATGTTAAAGTACAGTGAGATAAACTGGCAATTCTGTTGTTATGGATGTGTGGTTTTCTTAAAATATACTTAAAGTATAAATTCTTAGAGAATGTATTATGACTAATTTATTGAATCTGCTATCCCCTTGATTTATATACATGTGATCTTATGTTTGATGTCTTATTTTACAGATATATCTATGGAAAACATGTGTACCTCGCTGTAGCTTTAAGAGAATGGGTTTGGGTTGCAACCATTTCACGTCGAGTATTTTGACACAAAACAAACTGGCGACCTCAGAGTAAATGTATATTTTAATATAAGTTTATGAATACTGTGACAGTTGCACTGTTTTTTATTTCACATTTATAAAGTCAATATCATTGTTGATATATTAAGCCATCTCTTCCCTTTAAAAACAAAAAAGTGCTTTAAAAACTTTGAGAGACTTCACATGGGTATTTAAACCACCTAATATTGACATTTGACCTATCGGTTTGGTGAAAACCTTTGGTAAAAACTAGATTTTTTTTATAGGTTGAAAAAGTGTGTCTATATAATAAAGGGTTTATTTTTGCATGTGCAGCAAAAACAACCAGAGAACATGAGGATTCACACATCTTCACGCGCCTGCAGTGTGACTGTTAGAGGAGGAAAACCGTCAGAATAAAATGAATAGGCTTACACAAAATATATTTCACGAAACGAAAGCTCAACATTGAATTGTGCTCTGTGCTAAACCCTAGAACAGTGAGCAAATGCTTATTTTAATAACAGTAGTTTGGCCACAGAAGCAGCACATGTTTATTCTAACAGTTTTCTCAATTACGTTTTTTAACTGTTTAACCAAAAGTATTAATCTATGGAATTCTTGTTGTTATTGGTTGAGCAGTTGCTTTTATTCATCCCTATTCACTTTCTCATTTCTTTGTGACATTTGCAAGTGTCAAGCATCATTATTTGCTCTCATATCTATGCTTAGAGAATTAAACAAACTCCTAACCGTAAAGTTGAAAACATACTCTATGGCAGTATGCAAATGCAGACGCTCCCTGATAACAGTTTAAACAGAACAAAACAGTTGAATGAGAAATCTGTCACAGACTCAAGATAACTTTAAAGACTCTTTACAACTTTTGTTATTGTCACAACTAGGGCTGCGCAAAAAAAAACCCTAAAAATCGATCAATCGTAAATTGCTACTACTATACACTAGATGTCACTTTTATTTTGACAACGGGTGAATGTTATAACAGGGAGCGTATCTATCGTTCATTCATTTCTTAATTAACATTGGCGGATGCGGGTGTGTTGTCGAATTTAACACCACCTTCACACAAAAGGGAGCAGTTCATTTGATTGCAGCCTCTCTTAACAGCTAATTTTGTACAATTTTGTTTATATCTTAAATGTAAATAACCTGACCCTGTTTGTTCTTTTTTATTTCACCATTGTAATCTGATGTTTACTGATCTTTTTTAGAAATATCTATAGGATTTGTATTAAATCTGTAATCATTGACTCGAATCAAGAATTGAATCGAGTACTTGTGAATAGGGCTGCAACAACTAATATTTGATAATGATATTAATAATCGATAATGAAAATAGTTTATACGAATACGAAATACAAATTTCATTATCAAGCGCGTCTTCTTCCCTTTTAAAATGACCATAGACGTGTCCCTTCGTGCAGCATTTCTCCGTGAAGTGCGAGGTGCGCAGTTATAAAGTCAAACGTGTCTCTGCGTTCATGTGTCTCCGAGCAGCGCGAGGTGCGCAGTTTTAAAGTCAAACATGTCTCTACGTGCATGCGTCTCTCCGTGCAGCACAAGTTGCGCAGTTTTTAAGTCAGGCATGTTTTGCATGCATCTCTTCAAGCCGCACAGTTTTAAAGTTTAAAGGGGAGAGGTGTTTTAAATGACAAAATTAAAGATTATATTAGTAAAACCCAATTTGTGGCATTTGCACTTTGAAAGTACATAATAGGCTAAATACCCTGATTTGGGGGTTTATTTAGTTCAGAGGTGGGAAGTAACGGAGTACATTTACTTGAGTACTGTATTTAAGTACACTTTGAGTATCTGTACTATACTTGAGTATTATTTTTTCTGGATACTTTTTACTGTACTTCACCACATCACTACAAATATCTCACATTTCATGCCACAAAAATTTTTTCCGAGAGACTATTGTTGGCTCCTTCTAATATGACACACCTGAATCAACTTAGCCTTGGTGTGTTAATTAGGGAGACATCCACAAGATTTTGGGAGAAGACAAATGAGTTAATTTGTGTATACTTTTCCCATCTCTGATTTAGTTATTGTAAGCAAAATATCAAATTAAACCTTTTAACCGATTAATCGGGAAAAATAATCGACCAACTAATCGATTATCAAAATAATCGTTAGTTGCAGCCCTACTTGTGAATCAGAATCGAATCGATTTGGAACATCAGAATCGAATCGATTCGGAACATCAGAATCGAATCGATTCGGAACATCAGAATCGAATCGATTCGGAACATCAGAATCGATACCATAGTCACGACACAAGATGGGTCAATATTAAACAGGATTGAGTGCTTCCTGTTGATTGGGCCAGTAAGCAACCCTATAAAACTCCCTAGCAACAGCATAGCAACGCCCTGTAACCCACCCGCAACATCTTTGCATCATGGCTATTTTCAAACTGCACTCACATTTACGTTGGAAGAAATGTCAGTGTAGTCTAGTTTACAACAATATTAGACAACATCTCTCTCTTATTCCATCCTTTGACACAGAGTGAATCCCAAGTGCTCTCAGAATATAAACCGCTAGTGTAAATACAGTGTGTGGAGGTATTGACTTTCAGAAGTGAACTTCTAAGTGCATGCAGCTTAGATAGAGAGAAAATTGTAGAACCCAAGTATAGCAAGTAGGAAACGTAATGGCTACTCTCCTTCAGTATATCCATCTGTCCTTTTATAGCACAATGCTGTGTTAAATATGCATGACCTACAAGACGAGGGCAACAGAAAGACATGATCTGTGCAATAAATCTTGATATATGATATATATCATGCTTTTATTTTAATATATTAGTTTTTTTTACGTCTTTACAGTTGGTCTGGATAAAAGATTGCATGCAAGTTCTTGAATTTGCAACATTTGTTACCCCAAATCTGACATTTTCTGAATGCTGTAAATGTAAACCATGTCCAAGGTCTTTCTTTACCTCATTTGTCCTATTACCTTATGCAAGCTTATCCTTGTTTTCTCAAGTATGCCATTCTCAAAACCCAGTTGAAACACAATAAACGTTCTTTAACTACACATATTCAACTGCATGTTGTTAATGATTTTCTGTAAGAGTTCTCCCTTCATTTCCTTGCATTCTCCACCTATTTGAACAATAAATTAATTAAATGTCATCCGTTTTAGAAAAGATTTAGTTCGTAGCCCTCGTGTTGTATGTTAAGCCTCGCTTTTATATGATTGTAGTGAGATCTGAATAGACTCTGGCTTTTAGATTAATTGTGTTGCCATTTCAGAGCGATTATCTCAAATTGTGTTCTTTAAACAGGTACACGCTATATTTGCATTAAAATGTTCACACTTCTTATTACACTTAAGCTGTTATCGTACCAATGCTCATCATTTGTTTTCTTTTCCAACAGCCCACTGTTTGTCACTTGGAAAATCGGACGGGACAAGCGGTTGAGGGGTTGTATAGGTACATTTTCTGCAATGAACCTGCACTCAGGACTCAGGGAGTACACCCTTACCAGGTACACCAAGTCCTTTTCTTTTTTCACCATTATGTCTCCATTACAATGTGATAATTTGTTTGTTCTGAAAATATGATGCATGAAGTCAAGCTCTCCCAATGTAAAGGGCAAACGATATATGGTCTGTTTGAACAGACAATCTGGTAAGACAGGCCATTTGATTCACACCTTCACAATGCACATGGCCACACATTTGGTTATAGTCAATACCACATACAATTTTTCACCCATATGAAAACTTTGGTTTTGTCTGTGCTGATTTTGTGGGGAAATATTTTTCTTGTGGGCACAGACAGGGCCGGCTCGTGGTGTTGTTGGGCCCTAGGCAAGACCATAAATATGGGCCCACTAGTATAAGAATTGTCATAGCGCCAAAATTTGACAAGTGAAAATAAAACACACAAAAATGACAATTTCTAAGACAAGGGGTAAATTCTATTGAATTTTGCCACAGTTTACTATAGTAAATGATAATATTATTTTTTCATGTGGTTTACATTTAAGAGGGTGATGGACATCGTTCTGATTGATTTTGAATTAGTTTACGCATTAAACAATGTAAAGCAGAACATACCTTTATTTTGAGCTTGCTTTTCTTTCTCTGCTTTTCTCTTTTTAGCTCCTGAAAAGTACCATTTTGATGCCATAGTTTGCCTAAGCCTACCACCGCAACCTCACTAAAATAAGTCATTCGTTATTTATCTCTTATCAATTAAGATGAGGAGCATTTCTTGATGTAACGTGAATGACGTTGTTATGAGATACTACATTACCCATAATCCTGAACACTCCAAGCATGCGCAATAAGACATATTTGACATCACCTAACATACCTCCGCAATCGCGTCATAAACATTATGCAGGTTGCCCACTCTGCTCCTATTTTCCTAATGTTTTCTGTCTTTATACTGATGTTTTGTATTTATTGTCAATTTATTGATTATCGTGTGGAGAGTTTATTCTGTTATTAAATACCTGTGGGTTTTTTAACTTGCCGTTTCTGTGATTCCTTTGTTAATCAATAAGGTCCCTGTGCATGTTGCGCTTATTTCTGCATGAACGCGTCTATGCGGTTGGTGTAATAGCACAATTATTTTTAGGCTTTGAGGCCCCCCCCGCGTGGTCGCGAGGCCCCAGGCAATCGCCAGAATTGCCTGTTGGACGGGCCGGCCCTGGGCACAGATCCCATTGAGCCTGCATATGGGTTCCTTATATTTGTCTAAGCATATCAAGCTGGAATATGAGAAAGTATTTTTAAGTAGGGCTGGGATGGTATATTGTGTAGGGCCCTATGAAATCCATTTGATTTTTTCCCAAATTGATTTTTTTCCGCCTTTTAATTAAATTAAATTAAATTTTATTTATATAGCGCTTTTCACAATGTGGATTGTTCCAAAGCAGCTTTACAGGAGAAAAACACAGAAAATGTAAAACACAGCACATGGTGTTTATAGAACAAGCAAGATCATTCTAGTAAATGATATCTAATAATATCTAATAAATTTTACTGTACAATAGAAAGTTATGTATTTGCCCACATGAAAAAATACATCACTTAACTAATGTATGTACTTATAAACTATATTTAAAAACCTACAGTGGATACTTTGAACCATACAAGGAAGAAATCTGTAATAGGGTATAATGTACTTAACTATGTTAATAAACCATCTTACTAGTACATTTTTCTTTTTTCTTTTGTTTTCAAGACTGCTTAATTGAAGTAATATTTTTAATAAAGTAATATTTTTTAAAATAAGTGCTATTTTTATAATTTTACTAGCACATTAACTTCTACTTACTAAAGTAAATACTATACTAAGTGGTCGAATTATAAAAAAATGTGGGTGTTTTAACTTATTGAAGTTAACCAGACTTTTATTTTGACCGGTCACCGCAAAGGTTGTTTGAGAGTAGCTTCAATGCAGTTGAAAACTTCACACGAGCATAACGCCTGCAGTATACGCAATCTAACCACTTTTAACAGACACGCAAAACAAGCAGATTATTCAAACCGCATCTGAATTATTATAACGTTATTCATGGCACAATTTGCATTTTGTTAGCTGTTCAGCACTACTTTCTGGTTAAGAATAGTATATTTGCCAGATTCTGTGCCATTCCATGTTTTACAGAAAATTCAGTTTTTATGCCTGGATTCCGAGGTTCCGCCCACGTTTTCCACATCGCGAAAATCATAGGGCCCGAATTTTGCAATTCTTATACTCCGTTTCTCAATGAATTATGGTTAAATGTGGCCACATCCGAAAGCCAGAGGGTGCTTTTGCGCAGAAGTACGATTTACACACATGCGCTGCCTCCGAAATCGCATACTATGACAGTAAATACTGATTTAAATGAAGTACCTACCTATCGACCGTTAAAACAGTATCTAGTATGTGTGGGGGTAGTATGAATAGATTTCGGACATGCTGCACCCGCCATGTTTTATTGTCATGTGACACATATGCTCTTTGACCTATGCCAAATTAACATCAACTTGTACCTAGGCTTCGGTCATCTGTATTTTAAAAATCATCTTGCATTTAAAAAACGGACACACGCTTTGAAGTTTTGCGCTATTTTTATTTGATTCAATTTAGAAATTTGACCAAATTTAGAAATTTGACCTTTGCTCTGCTCCCCTTGCATAATGGGATAGAGAAGTCTCCATCTGATCCACACTCACAAATCTCGGCAGAAGCAGTGTACCATCCGGGTATTTCTCGCCTACTGTTTTGTGCATACTGAGGTTTCGGACATACTATTCATGACTCATACTCATTTTCGCCTACTATATAGTATGGAAGTAGGCGATTTCGGACGCACGGAGAGTTCCAGGAAATGCCAGTGGTCATATTCTATCGCTGTTCTTCAAACCCTTTCAGGTATTTTCATGATAATAAAGTATATTTATAATTATGATGTTTGATGAGTGTTGCTTTTTCACATGCACGTTATAAACGACTCAATCTCGTAGTGATTTTAGATCGAGCATTACTTCCTACTGATCGAAGAGCCGTAGTTCACGTTCATAAAACACAGAAACAAAGCCTTTGCGATTTCAGAATCGCCTTAGACAGGTATAAATCGTGTGAATCGCGATACATATTGTTCCAGCCCTATTTTTAAGATCACTAATCTTTAAAAACCATCTATGACATCTCTCAATGAACTTTGAGAAGTTGTTTCCTTGCTCTCATGCTAGGCATCCATCTGTAGAAGTGCAGCCACATCTTTCCCTCAGCAGGGATGGAGACACCAGAGCACACTCTTGGGCCTTGGCTCAGCTCAACCCACTGTCTGCTGTGAAGTTCCCATTCTCTATCCTCTTATTACCTTTGAAGCAGTGAATACATGATCCATAACAATATTATTAACCTTCAGGCTTGAGTTTGTGAATCAGTCTCTTAAATATTACCGTTTTCATTTCACTGATGAAAACACCACAGAATGTCGGAGCCGATAGCCTTGTGGTTAGTGCTCCGACATATGGCGCTGTTGCGCTCCAGGCGACCCGAGTTTGAGTCCCGGCTCGTGGTCCTTTCCCAATCCCACCCCCCTCTCACCCACTTCGTTTCCTGTCCTCTCATTGTACAGTACTATAAAGAAAGGCAAAAAACGCCAAAAATAAATCTTAAAAAAAAAAAACACCACAGAATAAATAGTGAAGACCATCATTGACTGGTGGTCCAGTTGGGGGAGCAGTTTGTGAGGGCTGTTGAGTATAATGTGCCAGGTTAAACAGATTGCAGTTAGATCTCTTCTTGATTTATCCTCACAGTGTTGTATATGAATATAAAATGTGTGAGCGCTTTAAAGATCGGGTAACATGCTATTTCATGCATTCTGTTTTCTTTACACTGTTAAACGTGCCGCTTCTCATGCTTAACATGTGGTCAACTTGGTAAAAAAAAATATACAAAATGTGTAGACCGTAGGTGTGTTGAACTGCCCCGCTGTGCAGACTGAGCAGCGTATGAGGTCTGGACCGTTCTGCTCAGTCACTCACTCAGCTGTCGGTCGCCTGTCATTCCTTTTTGTTGCACTCTGAAGTAAACTGATACATGTACACACTGCAGATAAATTTGGTTTACCAGAGTGATAACAGCATTCTACTTTCGAATTAACTCCCGAAGAACGCAGATAGTCACAACATCATTTAACAAAACTATGCAGTGTGTACGGAACCGAACTCAATAACTGTTCATGATGTATCTAAACGCCCATCAGAGATGTGTTTTTGTCTGTATGTGAGGTGCTAGAAAACACCAGTGAAAGAAGTATTTCGCAGATTTAACACTGGGCTAACGTTAGCCTTCTCACGGGCCCTTCGCTAAAGTGACAGTGTTGCCAGGTCTTCATAGAAAAAACACGCAGACAAAAATGCCCAAAATAAACCTTCAAAATACAAATAATTTATATTTCATAAGACCCAAAAATCTCTTATATCCGCAACTGACCATTTTTCACACCTAAAGTGTCGAGCTTTATAATCTTAGACCAAACAACAAACATAAAAGTGCTTAAAAATAAATGAACATGGCACACTGCAAAAGAGCGGTCTCCAACAAAACACAACGCGTCTGTCAGAGGTACTTAAATTTAATTGTTGGACAAAGCGAATCTTGGAAAATAACAGATACCAAACGGTCTTTATTCTTACATCTGCGAGACGACAGAACGTTGCTATGGTTACTAGTGTGTCAATCATCACAAATGCGGAAACATGGCACTATCAGGGCATTCACTCCCGCATTCAAAAGGATGTTGCCACTCCCGAAAGTTTGCAGTTTGTACATGTTTGTTTCATTCTGTTGTTTTTTCATAATTATTAAACAGGAAAGCTATGTTATACTCTAAGCTGTTCCTATGGCTGCTATCATTTATGTTTAGTTTCTATAAAGGGAGAGGAATATGTTGTTTGCAAGTTGTCAATTTATGATTCCTTTTCATCTCTCAATTCATTAGATGATATACACTGTTCTTTGAAATTGTTAAATAAATCATTCTTCATGATAAATAGAAGGCTTCATATAGATCCTGTAATCGGTGATCGGATCGGCCGATAATGGTTCTAACGATCGGTGATTGGCCCCTAAAATCTTAATCTGAGCACTAGACATATGCCCGGTTAACAGAAAATATATATCACGTGATTTATGCACAATTTGTGAGTGCAGTACGGTAAAATGCTGCTGCATCCGAAAGCCAGAGGGCGCTCTCGTGCAGAAACTCCAAATACACACTGCAGAAGAAGACCATAACACAAGTAGTTCTAGGAAATGTGTAAGGACATGTTTTTATCACTGATCCTCAAGCCTCCTCAGTTATTTTCATGATAATAAAGTATATTTATAATGATCATGTTTGACGGGTGTTGCTTTTTTAAATGCACGTTATAAGCGACTTAAACTTGCACTGCTTTTAGATCGAGCAGCATTTCCTACTGATCCCAGAGCCGTGCTTCACGGACAAGCGACGCATCAATAAAATAATCGGTATTTTGCATTATCGCAGCCAACTCGGTTTCAGCAGGATTTAGTGGTCACTGCGGTTAACCGGGCACATGTCTACTGAGCACCCTGAGGCATTTCTCCTGGAAAAGCACGCCCACGGCAAGGCGGAAGAAATAGCCTGCCCACGCGGCAACCAACGAGCAATAGGAGGACCCGCTTATCAAGATTGGCTGCGCTGCGTCAAGATTGGCTGCGCTGTGGGTCTGCAGCTGCAGCTCGTTACTCTTGCTATAGTGAGAGAAGTTGTGTGTTTGTTTGTTCACGGCATTTTAGTGATGGATGTTATACAAACGGTGGACATAACGCTAGATTTGGAGATCGTTTGAAACTAGGGGTGTGACGAGATGCTTATCTCGCGAGACGAGACACGAGAATGGGTTCATGAGAACGAGGTGAGATTTTTAGACTTTTTTTAAAGAAATCCTCAATGATGAAATATAGGACTTGAAATAATATTAGAACTTGTAATTGACCTAGACAGGTACAGTATAATTAGTGTGAATCGCGATATACTGTATACGGTGAGTCCCAAATCGCGCACTTATGCACTATTCTACGCCCTATTTTTAGTATAAATAGTGTGAGTAGTGCGTTCACATCGAAAATTCTTAAAAAAGAAGTGCGCTTTAAGTACCCGGATAATGCACTTTTCAACTGAAAATATGAAGTGTGGAACTGTGGACACTTCAATCAACGGTCGCTGTTTTGCTTACGTAGCGGAAGGGAGGCAGGGCTATCAGACGCTGCTTGAGCAAAACTCTCCTGCAGAGTGATAACGCTTCAGTCTGATGATGACTAAAGTATTGCTGGGCAAAACAGATGAAAACTACATTAAATGTACAATGTACAAATTGATTTTTATTCACACGCATTGTGCTGTTCGATTGATGTCATATGCGCTCGTCAGGGAAACCGATATACTTCCGGTTATTATAAAACATTTTAGTATTCCATTCAGGACTACTCTTCTAAAATTCATACACTAGATGGTTGATTGCATAGTGCATAGTTTAAGTGCATAGTGTATAGTATGTCATTTGGGACACAGCTATATAGTCACAGCCCTAGTTTTGCATGAAATCAATTTGCCACACTTGACATTTTAGGCCCCTGTGGCTGTTCGCAATAAAATGAACGCTAAAGCAGGCCCGGCATGAACATGTGTGGATACCAGCGGAGGAGAACATGAGGGACGATGGGATGATTTGGCATGTTTTCTGACTGTCATCTGTTGACGCTTCCCCTGAGTTGTCCTGTCATGTTTTCCACTGCCTAAACACAAACATGAAAAGGCTTTTTTGGTGTGTGTAGATGAGGGGCAGAGAGGAAACAATGCAGAATTTATCGTGCTTTTGTGGTGTTATGTTGCGCCATTGTCAAAGTGGTCTAGTGTTTGCTTTTGTTTCATTCATTGTGGCGGCTGAATCAGAGCCTTCGCTGTTGTTTATCACACAGGCGTTTTGAGGGGTCACGTAAGGAAATAGACTAAACGCGTGTGAAGCCAGGTGGACAGGAAAAATGAAAAAAAAAAAACGGTTAAGGGGAAGGCTCTTGAAACCGAGACTCTGCTCAAACTCAGACATCTGGAACAGCTTTTCCCATTGGTCGGGAGTTTCAGCAATTGCCGGCTTCTCGTTGGAGGATGCTGTTGCTAGGCTGATTTCGCTCGTTGGCCTAAAGGATCGGCTGTGCATCAGAATAGGTTAAAAGCTGAAGCTTTGGTTTTTCATCACATGAAGAGAATATTGATGTTCTGCTTGATCAAGCTGAATCACTATAAAATTACAAGAATTAATTCGCCATAGAAAATATATTTTATTTGGGTTAGCATGACCAGATGGCATGGACAAACGCATCCGTTCATCTCGCTTTGCAATATGTATGAAAATTTATGTTCTTTTAATCTTGTGGCCTTTTAATAGATTGGATAGTAACCGGCAGACTAGGGCTGGGCGATACAGCTGAAAAATGTATCAACGATATAATATTTCATCGATAATTATTGAAACATTTTAATAGCCTTTATTAAGACCAGTAGAAAATGTGGTTTGAATTTTAACACCGTTTTATTCACATTTTCCCCATTTTAACAGTATTACGGTGAAGTGTTTTGGTAATAAATAGATTTATAATACTAGAGACAGCATAAGGTTTATTAGGTTACTGCCACTTTAAGAGCTAATGCTAATGCTGATACACATCCACTGTTAACTTCACATATAACATTAGCCACTGTGTTTATGTGAACCTTGTGTGTTTTTGGCATAATCTTATGTGCATTTTACTGCAAATACGTGTTAAATAAAATCCTAAATGAATGCAAAGAGTTGTGAAAATGGGAAAGGGCATCAGATCTAGAGCGGCAGCTCTTAAAGGGGCCGCATTCTTAAACCTGCTGCTGTGACTCCTGTCATTAATGTTAATCAAAGAACAAAAGAAAAGAGGAATTCAATGTGTTTTGTAGCTTTAATTCTGTATTTAATTTAGAATTTAGTATTAAAGGGATAGTTCACCCAAAAATGAAAATTCTGTCATCATTTACATACCTTCAGGTTGTTTCAAACCTGTATACATTTCTTTGTTCTGATGAACACATAGAGGTATTTGAAAGAATGTTAGCAATTTTCACTTCTGGGACATCATTAACAACCAAAGTAGGATTTTTTGATGTAGCAGAACTGAAAATGACTAACATTCTTCCAAATATCTCTATGAAAGGTATGAAATGTCATGAGGGTGAGTAAATGATAACAGAATTTTCATATTTTGGGTGAAATATCACTTTAAAGACTGTAAAGTGTTTGAGAACTTGATTCAATTTCTCTATATTTCCTACCTGTGAGACATGAAAGCTCTCGATTATACTGTACTTCAATGTTGAACGGCTATAATTAATGTTAAAATAATGTCAAAATAATCAATTTAATTGAGACATCATTTGCAGTACTAATATCAGAATGTTGCATTTTATTCATAAAATGTTGTTAAAGAAATTATTAGAATGTAGAAGTATATAAAAAATGTTATGTGCGGTTAATCGTGATTAATCACAGAAAAAAATGTGCGATTAATCGATTATTTTTTAAATCAATTGACAGCTCTAGTTTTTATATGCTGCATTTCTTTTGCATAAATATGCCCCAAGCTTACCAGACAAAGTCACAAAAGTCCAGGATATTTAAAACAGAGTGATTGAAATACATTAGCTCACCTTTAGTTCAAGCAACATTGGGCAAATTTTTCCATTTTGGTGAGACAGCCGTTGCTCTTCAACCCTTTGGACATGTGTGTTGGATGGATGCCTGAAATTTGCAGCCAGGAATTTATCAGCCAGCTATCTAGAAGCAGACTGTTATAACAACAGAGTCATTGTCTTCATATTCTCCTCTCGATGGTCAAGAGGGGGTGCTTGTTCAAATATTTTGATACAGCTCTTCAAACGGTCTGCTCAGCCTTTGGCTCATAGCGTAATGAAATGGCACAGCACCTTGTTTGATTTAAGAGATTGTAATTCTACTGTTATTGTGTCTCTGTGTGTTGTTAAGCTATAGCATACTACAGTGTATTGTTAGGCTTGGATTTTGAAACATTGAGGTGGGACTCTATGCAAATAAAGTCTACTGGAAGTTGGCTGTATAGAAAGCACATGCTTGACTTAGCGCTGTGGTGCTTTCCACATTATTCCCAGTGTTTTATTGGCCTGCCGTGTACACCCTGCTGGAGGAATTGTCAAGCTTTAATCAGCTTAATTGCTTCTCAGGGGAGAGGAGATGATAATTAAGTAGCAAGTAGCAAGTAGCACACAATACACACAAGTAGCAATACACTCTCAGGGTTTGTTCACAGGACGCGTTCAACCTTATTAAAGGAGCTGTTCACCCAAAAATGAAAATTCTCAGTTTACTCACCAGGCCGACGCTTCAAAAACTAGACGTTTTTATTTGAGTGTTTACCTGGTACCGTTAAAAAAAGCAGTCAGCACTTATGACATCATGCACACTTGAGTCTCATTTGAAGACCTCAGGTCTCCTCAGTACTGACAAAATGGTTGCCAAGGGAAACCCACCTCCTCATCCTCTGATAGTCAGCCTTTCTTAAGAGAGATGGACTTTCCCCTTGGATTTTCTCTTTCTGAGATGTTATATCACCTTCTTTCTCATGTCTGCCAGCTTGTGTACGCATGTGGGTGTGTTTATGCTCTACCGTATTGAGTCTCCTGAATCATTTGGCGTTACCACTCACTTGTCCTTTACGTCTGTGGAATGTTAGGATGTGCAAAAGCTTATATCTTTCAAATCAATTACACCACATGTTCTCAACAGGGTTTTTCCTGGGTAGAAAAATTGGAGGTGGTTGCCAGGTATGGAATTCCAGAATTGACTTAATTAAAAATAAATAAATACAAAAATAAATCCATGAAGAAATGTAAAAAAGCAAAAATAAATGAGTATTTATACTTTTTTTCCTTATTTATGGGTAATTATATATTTTTTCACGCTTATTTATTTTTTCATTTATTTATTTATACATTTATTTATTTCCACTTTTATTTATTTCCATATTTATTCATGTATATATGTATTTATCCCTACATTTATTTATTTTTACATTTCTACATTTATTTATTTATGTATTTCTTTGTCTGTATGCTAATGAGTGGGAGCGTGTTTCACCTCAGACATTAGCAATCAATCTCAGAGCGGCGGTGCTGAAGCTTTGAGGCCACAGGGACACCTTGTGGTGTGACCAAACGAAACGAGGTTGACGAAGTTGCATAGAGAAGGCAATCTAGTAATTTAATATCACCCTAACTGTATGAAGATAGGGTTACCACACATAGCCTACATACTCTTTATTAGGGACATTGCCGTAAAACATTATTCAGTCGAGATTTCTAAAATGTCTTTGCACACATGAACAGAAACTGCACAACAACAGGTCTGCTATGAGACACTTGGAAGAATACACTTGGACATGGAAGCGCGTGAAATTATCCACTAGTGATCACATTTATTGTAAATGCGCTGGATGGAGCTGATAAGAACTTGAGTTGTTTGTCGATGAGACTCGCACAAACCAGCTCAGAACGCCGAGAGAAACCAGCGCATTTCACTGAAGTCTACGCAAGCATTATGATCAATGCGTTTGAAACGCGTCTGCAAATACAGTTTACATTCGCGTTTCCTAACTTTGCAATGCATAACACGTGGCATTTCGAATGCTTAAATTATAACGCATATTTCCATAGGCGTAATTTGCGGGTGGACGGGTGGGTCATGTCCCCACCACTTTTTGCCAAAGTCAATTTTGTTGCTTTGTAAGCAGAGGCAATTTCTAACAACTCCGCCCATCAGTTTCAGATTGGAATAGACAAAGTGTAAGAAACGCACACGAACATCAACTTCTCCAGTGGCGTAGAGCGTAAAGCGTGTGTTACCTACTTCATGTCGTCGTGGGTTCGGGACTGCTGTCCGCTGAACTTTTTCCCTGTCACATATCAGATTGTAAAGGTATTTATTTGTAATAAACGATGAAAATATTTGAAAATGGCTGTTCAAGTCATACATGTACCAAACATTTTGCGCTTAATTGCACTTTGATGCTATATATTCGTCCTTATTGTTCTCGACATGCCGTTGCTATCGTCTATTGCAAGATTAATTACATTTTGATACTTGATAGAAAACTCCAATAAATGGAAAAAGTCACAACTTTGTAGTTTCATGAGTTCAAAACAAAATTTAGAAAGTTTGTTGTATATTTGTAGCCTATCTGGCAATGCCCGTATAATAAGTGAAAATAAGATTTTTTTAAAGATATTATTTTTCCATCTGTTTCCCCTGTATAACTTGAATGTTTGTCCTTATTAGCAGGGGGTTCCCAAACGTCTCAATCCTTGACCCAACAACAGGTAATCTGTGTCAAACACACATTTTTAACATGGGGAAAACACATTCGTTTCAGTAGTTTTTATTTTATCACAAATTAATACGTTTAATTACGTACGGCAACAGCCATCCTTACATATAATAAAGCACAACATGCTTTAAATGATCTATTAATGAAAACATGATATAGTTTAAAAACAAATGGAAGCAGATCTGATATGTGGAAATTTAGAATAGTGAGTTTAGCGGATTCGTACGGTGGCGTATTGCTGCCACGTATTTTTCCACTCAATTATGTCGTTAAAACGAGATAATATGTCGTTTAAACGAAATAATTTTCTTGTGTAAACGTCATATTTTTCCCGTTTTAACGAGATATTATATCATTTTAAACAACATATTTTTCTCACTGGTTTCATTAATAGACAATTCAAACGGAATTGCATGAATTCGGTAAATTAATTCAGTTTTTTGACGAGATGGTTCATTAACTGAACTGGTGCTATTAACTGGAGTTTAATAAGATAAAACAATTAAAACTGTTCCTATTTATTTAATGCGCGCGCTTGTCCAGCACACGCGTTCTCTGTTCTGCAAAGAGCCACACTCTGGCATCATTAAAACATTAACGGTTATTTAACTTTTTTTCTTTATACCTCACAGATGTGAGAGTAAACACATTTTCGATCGATTTGGCAAGTTTAAATGAAAGGACCCTGATGTTTGCGAGTGTGACTGAAGAAGCTTTTGATAGTTGTATCTAAAAAACGTATATCCTGCTAAACTTGTGGTAAAACAAGAATGTAATATTAAGCTTAAAGATAATATTTATTAATCTTTGTCAATAAATATCTGCTTTGAATCCTCTACATTGAGTTGAAGTCTTTGGTTATTTATGTCATTTACATCAGTAGCCTATCTGAATAAAGTGTCTGATGCTGATGCTGATGTACAGTGCTGTGTTAAGTTTTATTAATCGTCATATTTTGTATACTACATATTTAACTAGAAAATTATTTAAATTATGCATAAAATTGAATCTTTAATGCACAGATTAAATCACAAATTAATTTAATCCTCCATGCGAGGGACGATGTGTTTAAATACAATTATAAAAACGATTTTAACTGTTTGGTTGTTGGGATGTACTCGTCACGTCCCATAAACGTTATTTGGTACGTCGTGGCAACGAATATGGTCCGGTCGTCACTGTGGTAGGTGAGTGGACCCATTGGAAGTGGCATTATTCCTCGTTGATGAACTAGACCGTTATGGGAAGCTTCATGGATATAAACTACTACATCTGAAATGTATTCAGGCTGGATTTGTTGTCAGTCAAACATTTATTAAATATTCTGTATCCGTAAGCACAACTCAGAAGGGAAATCGCTCTCTTGATTTTGGCACTGTAAAAAAGAAATAATAAGGACGAATATATAGCATCAAAGTGCAATTAAGCGCAAAATGTTTGGTACATGTATGACTTGAACAGCCATTTTCAAATATTTTCATCGTTTATTACAAATAAATACCTTTACAATCTGATATGTGATAGGGAAAAACTTCAGCGGACAGCAGTCCCGAACCCACGACGACATGAAGCAGGTAACACACGCTTTACGCTCTACGCCACTGGAGAAGTTGATTTTCTTGTGCCTTTCTAACATTTTGTCTATTCCAATCTGAAACTGATGGGCGGAGTTGTTAGAAATTGCCTTTGCTTACAAAGCAACGGTAAATAGACACTCCGCATTTTTTATTTCTTCCAATAAGTGGTGGGGACAAAATTGACTTTGGCAAAAAGTGGTGGGGACATGACCCACCCGTCCACCCGCAAATTACGCCTATGGAAATATGCAGACAATATATAGAGACCTGTTGTTGTGCAGTTTCTGTTCATGTGTGCAAAGACATTTTAGAAATCTCGACCGGACAATGTTTTACGGCAATGTCCCTAGTAAAGAGTATGTAGGCTATGTGTGGTAACCCTATCTCCATACAGTTAGGGTGATATTAAATGACTAGATTGCCTTCTCTATGCAACTTCGTCAACCTCGTTTCGTTTGGTCACACCACAAGGTGTCACTGTGGCTTTAAAGCTTCAGCACCACTGCTCTGAGATCGATTGCTAATGTCTGAGGTGAAACACGCCCCCACTCATTAGCATACAGACAAAGAAATACATAAATAAATAAATGTATAAATAAATAAATGTAAAAATAAATAAATGTAGGAATAAATACCTATATACATGAATAAATGTGGAAATAAATAAAAGTGGAAATAAATAAATGTATAAATAAATAAATGAAAAAATAAATAAGCGTGAAAAAATATATAATTACCCATAAATAAGGAAATAAAAGTATAAATACTCATTTATTTTTGCTTTTTTACATTTCTTCATGGATTTATTTTTGTATTTATTTATTTTTAATTAAGTCAATTCTGGAATTCCATAGCCAGGGGAGCAACTGCACATTTTGGGGAAGACGCGTCTGAGTTTTAAACTGCACAGGGTAATGCATCTTACTTTTAATGAAAGTAAAAAGGGACGTTTCTTTGCTCGATCCATTTGGTCATGTGACTGTCACAGAATGGTTGACATAATAATAGTTAAACTAAAATTGATTATATATAATTACTTATTATAATATAATTGGTTATATTTTTTATTATTTATAACGTTTTATTAAAATAACTTGTGCGGCGCCCCTATGCACCGTATATACTGCATACCCCATTTTTTGCTGTCAAATTTCATGCCGCCTTAGTCTCTTGCCAAAATTATATCGGGTGTCTTCACAAAAAACACTGCGTGTACTCTGTCAACAGACTGTCATTTGTAACTGCAGTTGCGGCATTACGTCGCAAAGGAGGCACCGTTTCGTTATCAGCCCAGTGAGTCGCTGAAGAGTTGCAATACAAGAGCTAATAGGATCTGTACTAGCTATGTTTCACGGCTTTTTAGGTGAATATTGTTTGTTTCGTATCCAAGTACGTTCAATTTTTTGAAAGGTTTCTCAAATGAAAGTGGCGTACATCATTGTATAATGTTTTAAGCTGTGCAGTGAGCTCGTTGAATCAGTGTTCTACACTGCACACAGAGAGTTTGCCAGTATGAACACATTGCGATCAGAACGACTCGCAAACAAATTACTCCTTGAACCGATTCGTTTAAACTTTTGAAACTTTTCAGTCACTAGCAAATAAAAAAAATCTGTGAATCATTCAAAGCTCAGTTAACCACAAGAGAATGCAGGATGTGAATGAGCTTTGCAAATTTACTAAGACTGTTTAATTTAGTTGGCTATTGTGGGCTGAAAAGTTAGTTGAAATGGATAAAAAGCTTCATTTAATTTAAAAACATTTCTGTTTGTTTAAATAAAAGTTGTTTTATAACATAATAATTGTCAGTTTCATCTATTTTTTATGTTTTTGAACATGTAAAGTGTTTTGTCTAGCCACTTAAAGGTACTGTAGGCCTACATGTGCGTGTCTACAAGATAAGGATGGCACCACCTCCGCCTCATTTTGAGCCAGGAAAAACCTTGAAGGCATAGCAAGAATATTGTGGCACAGCGTGATCTGAGACACAGTTTATCTCATAATTGGCTATTTATTGTATTGACCTTTTGTGTTTGTGGAAAGTGTGTTCATAGATGTGCGCTTTTAATATTGCAGAAGGCTTAATACCATAGAACAGGGGTCTTCAACAGGGGGTCCGCGGCCCATAGGGGGTCTGCGGTGGAACTGCAAGGGGTCTGCTAATTACTGCTTACTCACAGGCAACTTTTTATTAAAAATGTAAAGCATGGGTACAGAAATATTACAACCAATGTTCTCTTTAAGCTGCCCACATGCACGGCCGCGCGGACTCGTTAAAGCTCCCGTGCAATTTTAACGTTCATACGTGCAGACAGAAACATCCATTCAGGCAGCGGAAGCAAGCAATGGAAGAAACGTTACATCTGCATCATAAAACCCGGTAGGGTTAGAATCAGTGCATTCTCTGTCTCCCTTCCGATAAAAGTGCGCATGAAAGGAGTTGCGTGCAAATAAAGTGCATTCTCATATGTTTTTGAACTTCTGTTCAAATTTGTTAAAGCTGTAAAGCACTAATTTGACAGCCAAATGACACCACACCGCTTCTGCATTGTAAACTCTGACTATCGTACGTGTTTAAAATCAATGAAACGCGCACTGTGTAGTACTGATGGTGCATGTCAAACAAGTTGCCCCGAAAATAACGCGGACTCGTTGCATCATGTTGCTCTCCTTAGTCCGATATGATGCTCTAGAAAAAAACTCGATAGGTGGCAGGTGAGAAGAGTGAAACAATAATATGTAATGTCTTAACATAATATTGCTGTGACAATAGGGTTGTTTCTATTTAAATAGTTTACACATTTAGGGGGTCACTGCTCCATGCATCTCTCATCTAAGGGGTCCTTGCCCCACGAAAAACGTTGAAGACCCCTGCCATAGAAGATTAAAGGGTTTGTTTAGGGTTGGGAACCTACATTTTTTTGGGATGTACCAGACCGAATCAGATCGCAGATTTCGGTGCCACTTAAATGCTGACTGGGCCGTCGATTTAAATACGTGCCTTCTTTCACGTGAACACAAGTCGGTAAGCTCTGATAAAACAAATTCAGCAAATTCTTTTATAATGGTTAAACGATCACGGACGATCTGTGATCCGCATCGATTTGGCACCAGTATCGAAAAAAGCCCAAACGATACCCAACCCTAAGTTTGTTTGTGTTCACCAAATGAAAGTCATTTTTGGGTGAACGAACCCAGTTAAAGACGTGTTTTATTGTAAATGATCATTAAGAGGCATTTTCAAATGCTCATCGTTCAGACGTTTTATTCATTTTGTTTGATAATTGCAGCAAACGGTAGATAAATCGGCCATTCTATACTGTAAATGGCTAAAAATGTATTGTGTGTTCCAAAGGATTTTAATTTACCCTTCTTGACTTGCATTACAAATGTGCTTTATTATTCATGCTGACTTGCACTTTGTGTCTGAGAGACCATCGCAGAAGGGTTTTGATTTAAACCAGTATAAATTCCACAAGCACTGGTTTTTGAGACATTTTGAGACAAAAATTAATAATAATAATAATAATGTTACCTAGCAGTTATAATATATATTAGCGCATTAACTACCAATGACTGCTATTGAGCATCTTTAACGCGTGTGTTTATTCAGTTTGACATTGGATAGGTTCAGTCTTTTTTCCACAATTGGACCGATCCATTCCAGGTTTTTCATTTCCATTCTGTCATCCGCTTTCTGTTTCACAGATTGTTACAGATCTCTGAAGCAGCTGTGCGTGAAATAGACCCTCTGCTCCATCAACCTTCTTCCAGTAATGAGCTGGGCTGTGATGATAATGTGTAGTAGTCACTGATTCACCGTTCAGCTGGAGCTTTATATAAGCACTGTGCTGTCATAGTCGCCATTTTTTTTCATTCATTCCGCCGTGTGAACCTCTATTCAGATGACAGAAATTGCTTCAAGAGAAAGCACCACAATTGAGCACACTTCCTGTAATGCATGTTGCCCGACTGCCAGGGGATCTGCACCCCGTCAAATCTTCTTTAGCTATCAAGCTATCATAACTGACCTCAGATAGTGAAAGTCAATTATAGCAAAGGATCATTGGCTGGGTGATGTAAGGCGCTGCCGGAGAGGGCAGAGCCTCTGTTTTTTCTCATCTTAATAGAACAGACAAGTCCAGTCATCTTTTCTGATGGTCAGACTCTTCTTCGTAATGATCTCTGTAGATCAGATGTCTGTAGCATCTCTTGAGATGTGCTGTGTAAAGGTTCTGAAGGTTTATTTAGACCGTTATTGTTGTTGATAGTCACTTATTCAACAGATATCTCAACAGGTTAACTAGACACAGTGGGCCTCATTTAAGAAACCAGTGTACGACCAAAAACTAGGCGCATGCTCGTTTCCACGCAAAACTTGGCATTTATCAAAATGGACGTGTATGCAGTTTATTCATACCCAAAAATTGCGCGTAAGAAAACCACACGTGCGCGCATGATTTTAGCGTGCAGAACAGTTCCACGAGCGTAAACATACCCTCGCGAGAGCGCATTTCTGCTCCGTGTGCAAAAACGCAGTCGGCGAGCAGAGTCTTTGACTAGCGTGCGCGCAATTCTCTCTATGCTCTCGCAACTGCTCAACACTTGCTCACTTGTCGAGTTGACTTCTGAGACTTTGGAGGCGGGACAATGGCAGACTTCTCCGATCCTTTGATTGGTCCCTTTTAACATGCATTTACCTACAGTCTCCGACCTGTATCTTACCCGTTGTACAGACGTCTTAATTTGGCATAACACGATACTTTTTTCCGTTTTTAAACTTGGGTTACAGTGTTATGTATGCCCTTGGCTTTGGATCTACATATTTGGCATATCTTGACAGGAAGTTAAACATAAATAGTACGGTATGTGTATTCATAATTGCTTTTATATTGTTAATAATTTTCATGAAATTGTTATAAAATGAGAATTAATAAATGGCCACAACAGTATAACTCAAAGTACAAGTTATTATAAATTACAATATGATGTACTCTCTAAAATTAAATTTAAATAATTTATTTGTTTTGCTTTATTTGTTTTGAAAATATTAAAATGGGTTATGCCAGTAAGTATTACCAATTTAGGACTACAGGAGACGTTTAATTGTATTATTATAGTATTTTTTTTACATTGGTCATACATGACATGTAAGTTTAACTATATTATATAGCATAATTTTTGTTGACAGACGTTAGAAATCAAAATGTCACTTGTTAAAATACTAACACATAACTAATGCAAGGTAATACACTAATCATTAGGTAGTAAAACAGGTAATCTGTAGGTGAGTGCATGTTAAAAGTTACCAATTAAATGAGCAGAGACATCTGCCATTGTCCCGCCTCCAAAGTCTTAGAAGTCAACTCATCAAAGCCACATGCTCACTGAGCGAGAGGAGAGAAAATGCATAAGAGAGCAGCGTATAATTGAAAGCGCATCCAGTTTTGTGCATGAGCAAAGGATATCGGCGGAGCAAATCATGAGCAAAGGATATCATGAGCAAAGGCCTGGCTTTGTGTGGCAGGCTCCAGGCCGGTTTGTGGGGGCAGAAGACCGCTGTTTTGGTTCTTGCCTCTGATAGATCTGAAAGAGAAAAAAAATAAGTAAACGTAAAACAGCGTGTGCTTCATTAAAGCAGCCTGAAATGCAAGATTTGCAGCATTAGAATCGCGTTTAGAAACATGCATCTGTCTCCTCCGCCACAGACCATTTTCTCTTAACCTAAATGATTTTATTTAATGAAAAACACTTACACATTTAATACACATTTGATTGCGCCGCAAAAATGATCAGTAGGGACTAATTTACACCTACATTCGTATTTACAATAATATAAGACTGAAGTCAGATTAATTTTGTTTAAATTTTAATGCATTTTACAACCAAAGTAATTTAAAGCAACAACGATACTTGTCTACACCCTGAATTTATAGGGGCGTGTTATGTAAATTACGATCTATTTCAGCCGCCGAATTTATCAAGGTAAGATCATTCGTACGATGAGATTGGAGGCATACGAATGTTTGATGAATCACACGTGAACCCTGTCGTAAAATGATTTCTGCGCTCGTTTCTACGTTAGATTGATAAATGAGGCCCAGTGTCCCCAAAAGGAAATGCGAATAATGTATATGCAAAAAATAAATTGATGTACATATGGAAACATAGGCTTGCCAGCTTTTAAAGGCAGGAGAAAATGCTTCATGTACCTTTTGTTGTTGATGTCATGGGCTGTGCATCCAATCAGAATTCTTTCTTTTTTTTTGCAAATTTTCCTGAAATGTCATCTTACAAATGCAATGCAAAGCAAGTTACAGTTTTTCAAGTTTTACCTGACAATGAAACTTAATATTTTAATCTCTCTTAACAAATGTGTGCCAAATTCTGTGTAAACTGCAATGGCTAAACAATGTTTTTCTACAAATATTGTTTTTACAAGTTTTATGCTTTTCTGTTTTCTTGGGGAAAATAGTGTTTTTCATCTTTCAAAATAGAAAAAGAGCTAAAAAAAAGGCATAATATTTTGATTATAATTAGGGTTGGGAACCAAGGTCTGTTTTTTTTTAGAACCGGAACCGTGAGCACAAGTTTTGGTTCCAAAAACGGTTCTGGTGCGACGCGTGGCCAAGCGTTGTGAGCAGCCTTGCGCCACCGTTTCTCATAAAGGATGTCACAAACTGAAACACAGCGCTGCTTCTGTAATTACATCGTTGTCAATGACTGCGCGCGCACCCCACAGACGCGCCGCGCCTTCCGAATACATCGTTGACAGTACACGCACTCCACAGAAGCGCCTCGTCTTGCCGAACACAACGTTTTCCTCGTGTCCTTGATAACTGTGCACATTGTTTTTTTTTATGTACACATACTGGCAGCGCGCAGTTCCTGCCACCACTAACTTACATTATAGGCCTACTTGTTTCATATTGTCATTTATATACATACTGATCAACCTGTATGGACCACAAAATAAATAAACTGCTGTTATGTAAGTAGGAGGGTTAGACTATTTAGTGTACAGGTCATTTCAAGAGAGATAAAGTGATGGAAAAAAATATTTTCATGCATTTTAAATGTTAAAATTGGGGAAAGCCCTGAATGCATCTCACCCTCTCCTGGCTGCAGTATTATTTGTAAAATAGAGACTTTGTGGAATGTGTGCATACATGGTTACAAGTATGACAGTTAACATTTAAAAACAATATTTTATTTCTTTAATATTTCATTAATTTAGGGTAATGGGAAAGTGTCTTAGCCCTCATCAGACTATTTGGATGATATTGATAGTGTAAAAACATCAACTTTGAAGCACATTTGATTGATGGATTAGCATTACTTTACAGTCAGCAACACTACATTAAATTAGGAGTAAAATAGTAAAAAAAAGTAATTTAAATGGAACCGGAATCAGAACTTGGAATTGTTAGGCAAAACTGGAACCGGAACCAGAACATTTCTTACAATACCCAACCCTTATTATAATATATTTTTAAATAGTTCAGAGATTGATTTTATCAATACCCCAGTTACATTGGTGTTAACATACTCCTTACAGTATATATTAAGATAACAAATTACTTTTCATTTCGGCATCTCGCATGAAAATTGTACGTACGTGTGACTGCCAAAGGCTTTGGATTATCTAAATGAATTGACTTCTTAATTACTTTCTGATTTTGCTGCTAGTTCGCCTAATGGCTTTATTACTTCCAACAGTTTCCAGGATTGTCATAAATCATATCTGAGGGGAAAAGACATCACCTCTTTTGTATTTTACTTTTGTGTAGCATCTGTGGCTGCTTTGGTGAAGTTTGAGATGTGTCTAAAACTATGATTAAGTGCAAAACTAAGCCTGTGTCTCAATCAGCTCCCTTGTCCAGTAGTCCAGGCACTCACTAGGGAGTCAGCCATTTTAAGGGCCGTCTCATTCGCAAAATCCTTCCAGTGCACTGAAACGTTCGTTCCCTAAAGATTCCCACAATGCACAGCAAAGACCAGGGAGCATCGATGCTCCTGATCTTCCCTTACCAGAAATCACGTGACAACAAGTTTTGAAGACATTCTACTGAAATCGCAGGAGCCAACTCAATGAACTTCATGAAACACGATAGAACTTTTGAAAAGACAAACGCTTATTTTATGTTATGTAGGCTATAATCAAATGTTGCTAGACAGGCAGGCAACACAACAGTTAAATGTAATAATCAACCAAATTTGAGCACTGATATGTAATCAAATGTACTTCAACCAGTATTTAAAAAATAAAGTCAGAGAGATGTCGGTTTTGCCGGTTGTTGATTAATACCAGCTGTGAAGTATCACAACGCGCTTAAGCAGTCACATCACAGGAAAATAAGTGAACGGTGTCCCAATGAGAAGGGAGCCAGGGTCCTTACCAGTGCCCGGACCCTTGTACACGATATACTGATTCACGATCTCGGGAGCAAGGGAGCTTATTGAGACACAGGCTATGCTAAAGGAATAGTTTTTGCTGAAGTAGTTTTTGTAAAATAAATATAATCCGATGCTAATGTTGTATATTTGACTTAAGTGTTTTAAACAGTGGGTAAATGTTAATTGTAATGATAGTACCGTGATGTGAATTTGTCCTAAAACTCGTGTTCATGTTTCCTTCGCAGTGCCCTTAAAGACAGCCGCTTTCCCCCCATGACGAGGGACGAGCTGCCGCGCCTCTTCTGCTCAGTGTCTCTGCTCACCAACTTCGAGGATGTTGGTGATTATCTAGACTGGGAGGTAAGAGTGCAAACTTTCCTGCTGTCAATTATTAAAACACGGGTGCTCTATGTTTCCATCAATTATTCACATAATTGATGGAACACATAAATAGTCTCAGTATACTTCAGTTTTGATTTTGCTTAGGGCTGTCAAATCGGTTAATTATGATTTATCGATTCCAAAATAAATGTTTGTTTTAATATAAAAAAATGTGTGTGTGGCGTGTATAGTTGTATAAATGTTGTAGTGAACAGCACCCAACAATGCATGCCAGGGCCTAACATTTATGGCTGGGCCCACTCAATTTGCTACATTGGGACTGGATATTGGTGGGCTGACATAAACAAATGCTCAAAGTGTCATCAGATTAGGCTGCTAGGACAACTGCCAGACACCCCTTACAGGGCAGGATGGAAGACCTCAGTACCACACTGGGAAGAGGGAGGACATTACCATTGTTCCACAGGATTTTCCCTCATCACCAAACCCCCTCTCCTCTCAACCTAAGATTCAGGCCAGAACCTGAAGCCGCAAACCTCCTCGGGACCTCCAGATGTGGAATGTAGTAAATTGGCAATGCTGCAGCATTGGCTAAAACAAAGAACAAATCTTTGCATTCTTTTATACACAACATGGACAATCTATCACATATTGACTCAGTATTTGTTAGAGTCATATGCACTTTCAACTACAGCTATGTGTTGTTTCACTGTTCACACTACTGGTCAGTTATTAACATATGAATGAATGCATGCATGGTAGTTAAACATTTCGATGTCATGTTTGTACTCTATACATTCAGGTCAATGCCAAAGGTATTTCGAAAGTGCTTTGGCAAGTGAAGTATGCATAGGTAACAAAAAGTCACACCTTATCCTATGCAAATGAGTTCCAAACAGAGGAGGAATGGTGAGTGAGCCTCCTCTTACATCAACAGCCAATAACAGCACTGGAATGGAGGAGCGCCAAATGCAATCTCCTCCTTATCTGAAATGGGATAAAAGTACCTTTCAGGAGAAACTCTTTGTGCTAAATCTCCCCTAGAAACTGAAACAGATAACCAAAGATTGGAGTCTTGCCCTGAGACTGTAACAGTAATTTCTGAGTCTCCCCTAGAGACTGTAATGGTAACGCCCAAGTTCTGATTATCCGGCATTTGAGCCTGGAAACTGAAACAGACAAGTCGAATCTACCGTCCAGTGAGACGGCTACAAAGTCTAGGTTGAGCTTACCTTTACTTCAAGGTACCTTCTTCTGCGCGTTCCAGATTGGTAGGACCCTATGGTGCTTTATGAGATCAGCATCCCACAGCGCTTCATGTTCAAGGCTGTTTAACGGAATCCATCTTCTTCCCCACTGCATCACAGCCCAGCCTGACCAGTGGAAGACTTTGCCACCACTGGACTTCTCACGACTCAACTCAACTCAACTCAACTCAACTCAACTCAACTTTATTTATATAGCGCTTTTACAATTTTCATTGTTACAAAGCAGCTGCACATGAGACACATTGACTACAAGCAAAACAATCAAAGTTGTACCTGCAAAAACAAGAAAAGGTTGAAACACAGAAGACAGACACACCCACACACGAAACACTCCACACACACAACACGCACCAACACAGAGACACACACACACACACGGATGCGCACGCACACACACACACACACACACACACACACACACACACACACGTACGTACACAGACAAGTACGCACACACACACACGCTCAGTGAGAGCACACATTTAGGATAAAGGAGAGAGAAGCACAGGTCAAATATAACAGATAATACATTCCTATATGCAATATTAATTAAGTAAAACTTAAATTCTAAAGCAGCCCCCCCGGTCAGGCAGATAGTGCAAAAACAGTATGCAAACGGTGGCGAGGAACCCAAAACTCTAATCGAGAAAAAAAACCCAGGAGAACCCAGGCCCAACCAGGGGATTCCAGTTCCCCTCTGGCAAAAGCTGCTGCCTCTGCACAAGCTTCAGAGAGCTTGCACAACAAGGCTAAATAAAATAAATAAACTTACTAATAAAATAAATTATAGTTTAAGATTATCATTAATAATCTAATAGCATTTGAAATTTTGTGGTGAAGACATGTCAAGAGACCGCGTCCTTCTTTATCCAGCTCTATCATCTCAGCTCTTGTCAGGTCCCAACTTCCCATTCTCCGCTCTACCATCAGGTCAGGCCATGAACTGCATCCTGCTCGCTGTGGTAACCTTGGAACAATGAGACAAGACTGGCTGAGAGTAGAGTACTGTTCTGTACTCTTTGATGCAACAAGTACATCAGTTGTGTTTTTGGTTCCGGTTGATCTAACTAATGCAGCCTAAACCCTCTGAAGATTTATATTATGGAAGAGTAGTGTATGCAAGACCACAGGGTAACGTAAATATCACTTACCGAACCTCTTTCTAGAGACCTTGGCATTAGTGTAGTCTATAAGTTTATGTGTATCTTTGTTGACTTTGCTATAGCATACTCTGTATTCAGATGTGTAACAAATATTTCTTTAATTGTTTGTTTTACTTAAGACGTAAGGTTTCCACCTTATTACAGAGAACATTCTGCCATTCATCAATCACTTATATGTTCTATTCTTTGCACTTTACTTTACAACCTTACTATCTTTTAGCATTTTTGTACCATTTAGTAGTTGTTAGTTTTCTTCTATGTCTTTTGTTAATAAATTCTATTTTATTTCATCTGTGTCTTCCTTGTGTTGATAATACAGTAAAGGCTGTGGTATGCTTACCTTTTTACATGTACGCGAGTGACAGCGTACACAGTGCGCGTGACGTAAATTTTGTGGCATTTATCCTTAAACGTTATAACTACACTTTTAACATAGGCCTATAGTTATTGACAGAATTTGCATTTACATTGATGGCATTACATTTGTCAGTAAAAAACGACAACATAGTGATCCAAACATTTGATAAAAACGTTTTGCGTGTGTTTGTCTGTCCGCGCTCTCTCACACATTAAACATTGCAGTATTTAAAGTCTGTAATTGTTTAATCTAAACAGTGCTGCTATGTTTCCTTGTTAGTCTCCTTTAGCCTTCTGTGATTTGCGTTCGGTGGTTAAATGTCTGCAACGGAGCTGTGTGTGAGGAGAAAAAGTGAAACGCTATCGTTCACTAGCCATTGCTTTCTCAGATCTTTTGAAGATTATGTACCTAGTAATGTTTAGAATATTTCTTATGTCGCTGATAATGTATGTGCGTGAAAATCTTATTTTTAAACGTTTAGGTTTCACAGGGAGCAACGCCCCATTGTAAATACATAAAACCGGAACCTAGTCAGCTGTACAATTACAGAAGTACGTCACAAGGCTACGTGCAAGTAGTCCATTTCTTCTTCTTCCAGTAGCAACAAACAAAGCAACATGCCCTATATTGTTCTTGTTGTTCTGCGGTTTCATTCGCCACCCTCATACCTGCATAAATGCTCCTTACGAACCCCTGTAGGCCAGGAGAGGTATTGCAATATATCGCAATGTGCATGCATCAAAACCCGTGTGTACGCATATGAGTCGATGGAAGTATACTGTGCGTTCGGATGTACGCCTATTCGCGTACACGTAAAAAAGGGAAGCATACCACGGCCTTAAGAGGCTCTACAGGTTAGCTGAATCTCACAAAATCCTTCAGTTAAACCAGATGATTTACTTCCTCCAATTTACTTAATTTTTCTTATTGTATGATCTATGTAGATCATTCTTACTGTCAAGGTGAAATTCCTTAGCTGGTGCCCCGATTTAGACCGAAGGAGTGGTCATCTTACACGCACACACTCGAGGTGACGTGTGACCAAACTCACAACGCCTCTTGTGTATGACATCCTACACAATTGGTGCCCTGTGTGAGACTCACTACAATGTATGTATAAATAAACAAACACATCTGTATATTTAAGAAATATTAGTAATATATGAAGAGTTTGGTATATGAAGAATCATGTTTTTTATTACGTTATCATGCTTTTATTGTGTTAATTAGCTGTTTTTTTAAGTTATTATGTCTTAAATCAAAACAAACCAACTGCAGTTTGATTGATATTAATTGGAATGCACAATAAAAAAACAACTTTTGAAATTTAAAAAAAGTTGAAAGTTATCGCATTTTGGAAATAAACTCTTCATATATTTATGCATAATGTATGTATATTTATGTAAATATTTGTTATACATGCACATGTGTGTGTGCATTTGCGTACATATACATGCCACACACACAAATATTATAACAATTATTTTGGAATCGATCAATCGCAATTAATCAATTAGACAGCACTAGTTTTGCTTCACAGGTTTTGGTTATGTCACTTTAAGTCCCTCTGAAATCAAAACTGAAGTCAGTACTGACTATTCATATTTCATATTGCAGTGTTTATTAGAAATTATTTATTATTGGGGGTCAGTACTTTATAATGAATTCATGTGCCCTTCTAATCTTTCCTCAAAATCTGAAAATGTACTTTGGAGTGGCTGTCCTTCTCTGACGATGTCCAGAAGGAAACGCCTACTTTTCTGGATTGGTCAATGTACATTGGAAAAAAACAACATGCTGTTTCTCTAGGTCTAGGAAATGTCACAATACTTAACAAAAGCTAATCATGACGTCCGGTTCATGGGAATTTTTAGGCATCCTACAAGTAGGATGTGCTAGCATTTATCCAACCCCTCCTGCACTATGATTGGATGGCTGTAAAAAGTGACTTGCGGTTGTTTCAGGTTTTCAGTTACAGTTTTTCAAATGATGGCGAGTTGGCAACCGTGAAAAAAAATGCAGAGCGCTCTGCGCTGAGCATTACAAAAAAACACCAGCTGCTGGGGTTTTTAAAAGCGCAGCACTTTCATAGCAAACAATTGAAAAAAATATGCTTGCCTCAGGAAGAACACGCTGGGCACATGGTGATAAAAAGCCATCTAATATCTAATAATATATATTTTAAGTGTAATAAAACTATAACTATATGAATGACCAATAAGTGGATGTGGGCAGACAACCACTCGGAACACTCGTACCGAATACACTTGATACCAGTCGCTGTATATTTTAGTATCGACTTGCTGCTTTTAACATCCTTAGAAAAGACAGTCATTCACTCCACCTTCAAGACATCTCTTTGAGTTTGTATTCTGCCTTTGAACGGTTCCTTTGTGGGGTTTCTTTAGAGGTGGTATTCCCCTCAGAGTGCTCTGGGTTATCACTGCTGTGATTCTCACTGCAGTTCAGTCTGAAAACGTCACGACACCTTTGGAAACTAGGCGCTTTCAGCATCTCCTGACATACCCGTTAGAATCGCTGCCCTCGCAATTCCGCTGAACGTTCAGACAGCTGCAGCCCGACGTCAGGCAGATTACAAATCGCATAGTCTGAGAAAAAGAGAGAGGGAGCAGAGCAGTGCGGCATCAGCCACTCGCTGCGTCCTCGCATTCAAATGAACCACAGGCCCGCTGACTGAGCCTGGCATCATGCCACGGAGTCTCTGATGCAGGGCGTTCACGCATACACACACGCATGCTAACACTTTGTGTCCTCAGTGACCCAGCGCTGCACGGACAGAAATGCGCCCTGGGCGAGGAGCAATGACGTGTGCATGTGTTTGTCTATACGTGTGCATGATCCTATTTGTTCTGTTGGTACAGATACACTGTTGGGAGCATTCAGTGTAAACCTTTAACTCGCATGACACTTCGACAGGATACGTCTCCCGTCACATTCTTTTCCTGCATTCTTTCCTCATCTGTTCACAAAGATGCCTTTTGTTCTGGTCCTGGAAATGAGAAGTCTTCGTCATGTTGATATATTCTGCATTCTTTCGTCCCTTTGTCAAGAGTGACCCAGTTCTGAGTGAGACTGTGTTTACACATCACAAACCTGGAGGCCAAGTGTCCACAAGAAACAGACTGAAGCGCTCCTATAGGAGTTCCTTATTAGTGCTGTTTGCTGAGACAAACGTCACTGCTGTTGGCCATACATTAATCTTAATCCTCCCATAAATTAGGTGTGAAACTAGTTTGTGCCATGACAACTTTTAATATGAACAAATATGAATCTCTTAAAGGGAATATGAATCTCTAAAGTTAACCCGAAAATGAAAATTCTTCATTTATTCACCCTCACTAATTCCATTCAAAAAGTGAAACTTGTATATTATATTCATTCATTACACACAGACTGATATATTTCAAATGTTTATTTCTTTTAATTTGATGATTATAACTGACAACTAATGAAAATCCCAAATTCAGTATCTCAGAAAATTTGAATATTACTTAATACCAATACAAAGAAAGGATTTTTAGAAATCTTGGCCAACTGAAAAGTATGAACATGAAAAGTATGAGCATGTACAGCACTCAATACTTAGTTGGGGCTCCTTTTGCCTGAATTGCTGCAGCAATGCGGCGTGGCATGGAGTTGATCAGTCTGTGGCACTGCTCAGGTGTTATGAGAGCCCAGGTTGCTCTGATAGTGGCCTTCAGCTCTTCTGCATAGTTGGGTCTGGCATATCGCATCTTCCTCTTCACAATACCCCATAGATTTCCTATGGGGTTAAGGTCAGGCGAGTTTGCTGGCCAATTAAGAACAGGGATACCATGGTCCTTAAACCAGGTACTGGTAGCTTTGGCACTGTGTGCAGGTGCCAAGTCCTGTTGGAAAATGAAATCTGTATCTCCATAAAGTTGGTCAGCAGCAGGAAGCAGGAAGTGCTCTAAAACTTCCTGGTATACGGCTGCGTTGACCTTGGACCTCAGAAAACACAGTGGACCAACACCAGCAGATGACATGGCACCCCAAACCATCACTGACTGTGGAAACTTTACACTGGACCTCAAGCAACGTGGATTCTGTGCCTCTCCTCTCTTCCTCCAGACTCTGGGACCCTGATTTCCAAAGGAAATGCAAAATTTACTTTCATCAGAGAACATAACTTTGGACCACTCAGCAGCAGTCCAGTCCTTTTTGTCTTTAGCCCAGGCGAGACGCTTCTGATGCTTCCTGCTGCTGACCAACTTTATGGAGATGCAGATTTCATTTTCCAACAGGACTTGGCACCTGCACACAGTGCCAAAGCTACCAGTACCTGGTTTAAGGACCATGGTATCACTGTTCTTAATTGGCCAGCAAACTCGCCTGACCTTAACCCCATAGAAAATCTATGGGATATTGTGAAGAGGAAGATGCGATATACCAGACCCAACAATGCAGAAGAGCTGAAGGCCACTATCAGAGCAACCTGGGCTCTCATAACACCTGAGCAGTGCCACAGACTGATCGACTCCATGCCACGCCGCATTGCTGCAGTAATTCAGGCAAAAGGAGCCCCAACTAAGTATTGAGTGCTGTACATGCTCATACTTTTCATGTTCATACTTTTCAGTTGGCCAAGATTTCTAAAAATCCTTTCTTCGTATTGGTCTTAAGTAATATTCAAATTTTCTGAGATACTGAATTTGGGATTTTCATTAGTTGTCCATTATAATCATCAAATTAAAAGAAATAAACATTTGAAATATATCAGTCTGTGTGTAATGAATGAATATAATATACAAGTTTCACTTTTTGAATGGAATTAGTGAAATAAATCAACTTTTTGATGATATTCTAATTATATGACCAGCACCTGTATATTCCTTTGTGCTCAGCAGAACAAAGAAATTGACTTAATTTACTTAAATTTTACTTAACCGGTATAGAATTTTCATTTTTGGGTGAACTATCCCTTTAAGGGATAGTTTAACCAGTCATTCTGTTAAAATTCTCAGCCTCATGTCATTTTAAACCTGCATGGCTTTCTTTTGTAGATATTTTGAAGAACATTGATAACTAAACAACATTGACCCCCATTGATTCCATTGTATGGACACAAAGTCACGGAGACATTTCTCAAAATATCTTCTTTTGTGTTGCATAGTCATATACAGGTTTTGAACTACACGAGAGTGAATAAATGACCATTTTTATTTTGGGGTAAACAATCTCTTTAAAGCTTCCCGTAATGATCTTAAGATGTGTAACATTCATTCTCTACTTCAGTTTTTGTCTCTTCCTTTTTTACTTCCTATCTTTCTCTGCTGTGAGGTGTAAAAGCACAAATAATAAAACTGCCACTAATGCCTTCCGCACGTCATGAATTGTGAAAGCTAATGTGCAGATAGTTGTCTTTTTCCCTCAACAGGCTGTTGCATATGATTATAATGTCAGTGCTAGTATCTTTCAAATGAGAAAGAGGACGGTTTTCTCAAAACATCTCTGCCTTTTATTCGTAGGTGGGTGTTCACGGCATTAGGATAGAATTTTTTAATGAAAAAGGATCAAAGCGCACCGCCACCTACCTGCCAGAGGTTGCGAAGGAGCAAGGTGAGAAATATGAAAAAACGACATCTGTGATGTCATCTCCACTGTCAAGAACGAATCGAATTCTCTCTTTTTGGGACTTTTCTCCATAGGATGGGACCACATTCAAACCATAGATTCCTTACTTCGAAAGGGAGGTTACAAAGCTCCTATCACAAATGACTTCAGGAAGACTATTAAGTTGACCAGGTGAGACTGTCAAACTCTTTTAACCGATTCCATGTTAATAGTCAATAGCGAAGGGTTGACATTTTATCTATGCATCATTTTGAATCTCATCTCTCATTATCCTTTGCCATTTCATCTTCATGACTCATGTTAAATCACAGCAATAGTCTGTTTTAATCTCTAGATGCACTTTAAGAAGGATTTCAGAGAACCCTCTGCAGAAGCCTCGGACACCTCAGTAGGCTCTCTTGCATGCTAATGTCTGTTGTGGATGTGTCTGTGAGCTCTTTGGCTGGTTGTAACTGGGAACGGAATTCAAGATTACATTGTAGACTTATCGGGCACTTATTCTGAGTGCCTAGCTGGCAGTGATTTAGTGGATAAGGGATCAAAAGGAGGGATCAACGCTTCTTGGTCCTGTTAGCCTTCGTGGTCCACACGCTGTTACTACACCATCCAGAGGACAGAAAGCATCTCTCTCTAGAGAGGGTCTTTTAAAAAGCTTTGGGATAATGAAAGTCTGTAAGCGTTCTTGTGTTGCCATCAGTCAATCGTCATTTTGGGGCGGGGTGGAGATGTATACATGTTTGACTCGAATTAATTTAATGGGAGGAGTGACGTGTGTTTGTTGAGTTTTCAGGGTGACGTCAAGATCTCGGAGTAGTCTATAAACAATTTTCAGCTTTATTGACACGGAAACGAACATGTAACCAGTTGGGATGATATGATCTGACATGATCCAGTTTTCGGAATGTAGTTGGAAGTCTGGCAGCTGAATTTTGCACTAAGTGCAGTTTATGAAGACAAGAGGGGTGTCCAGCCAACGGTGCATTACAATAATCACGTCTTCAGGCCTTTCTTCATCAGAAACACTGAGGGTGACCTAGAATGTTTTATTCTGAGGTTTAGTAAGGCTCTCTTCCTGAAGCTACTGGTTCTAATGCTAGAATTGGATCAGAATTGACTTAAAGAGTGACTTAAAGAGACAGTTTACCTCAAAATTCTGTCTTCATTTATTCACCCTCAAGATGTTCCAGATCTGTATAAATATCTTTGTCGTGATGAACGCAGAGAAAGATATGTGAAAGAATGCTTGTAACCAAACAGTTCTTGGGGAAATGACTATGGAAGTAAATGGGGGATGAGATCTGTTTGGTTACTGACATTCTTCCAGATATCTTCCTTTGCATTTAGCAGAACAAAGAAATTTATACAGGTTCGCTACAATCTGCGGGTGAGTAAATGATGAAGTCGACCGTCAAAATTTTCAACTTGCTGTTTTAGGCCCGGTTTCACAGACAAGGTTTAGTTTAAGCCAGGACTACGCCTGCAGACCTGCCAACCTGTACGCATTTTGACCTCAAAGTACGCTGGTACGATTTGTCACTCTAAACTACGCAAAAACCTGATGACGCCTCTGCTGCGTGCAGTACTCAAAACAAGCAACAGAAAAAAGAAGAATATGTCCAATCATAGCACTGAGTTCTTCCCCCAAATAGAAAGCGGCGATGATTGACACGTCCTATGGCCTATCAATCAATAACAAGTGTCAGCAAATCGGCAGAACCACAAAATCCCGCGTGATCCCCGTCCACCCACACGTTCTGACGCATTGTTTTAAACGAAGAGTCAAGACGTCTTTTGAGCTCTAAGGTAAACGGATCGGGTGGATGTGGAAAGTTGAAATATTGAATTAGCTTAATCCAAGCAGTCGATGATCTCGCGGGCTCATTTGATAACGTGCACTTGCCCGCAAGATGCGCTAACATTATTTCTGATTTATAAATGAGAGCTCACGAAAAGTTACCATGATTTTACCAAGTACCATAGGCGCCGATTGCGCTGGTGGAATCTCACACTCAATAACGTGCACTTACTGTATATCTGCGAGAGAGCATCAAGTTTTGGTCACATAAAAACGGCGTGCCGGCGCCGTTCTCTTTCAGTAAAGCGAATCCGCCTGACAGCGGAGCGGATTGAATGCGCTCTGCAAAATAGAGCTCTCGATAATTGTCAATAAAATAAAACGTCATATGCAAACTTTTGAGATTAATAATTATAAACGTGAATAAATAAGTAAAGTAGATTATGGCAGGCTGGCAAAAAATGTAAGTGCATGTGTGCAGCATAGAAAGTTACCAAGAGGTGTTTGTGCGTGCGTGCGTGTGGCTGGAATGGGGACTAACTGCCACATGGAAAACTTTGCTGATGCTCTGCTCAGAAAGGCCAAATCAGCGACCTATGAAACAAAGCAGTCAAGAGCAAGTGCCACTGCAAGTAAATGTGATTGATATACATCAAGGGTATCTCACTAAAGATTATTTATATACACAAATGTTTCCTAAATTTAAATACATGTGTTCAATAAGAAAAGTTATTTTCAAAAATGTGACTGTGATGCTTTTTTTCACAACCAATATGTTATATGTTAAAAACCCGTGTTCTGTCTCTTCGGCTGATGGTACTCAAAAAAATATTCCAAGGTTGGCAGGTCTGCCTTAGTTGGATTGGGATATTCGAGTCACTTTTATAAAAACTGCTTTAGAAAAAAACATTACCTATATGCGTCTTTAGACAAAACGATGGCACTGACATATTTTAGGATATGTTAGGGCAAGTTATTTTCAGTTAAGACAGCTCAAACATTCATTTAAGTCTGGGACTAGCCTCAAGCCTTGTCTGTGAAACCGGGCCTTAGTGTGTTTTCCATTAAGCTACGGTTCTGACACTTGCTCCTCCTCCCCATCGATTTAGGTACCGTAGTGAAAAGATGACAATGAGCTACGCAGAATACATCGCCCATCGCCAGCATCATCACTACCAGAACGGCATCGGGCACCCTCTCCCACCGTACAACCATTATTCCTGACAGCGAGCCGCATGACCAGTCACTGGACCTCTCCGCGGACCTCTTCCCAGGAGAGCCCGCCCCCTCGTGGTCTAGCTATCTGTACTACTGTACCATTTTATGATGATAGTTTCCGTTGCCATGTCGACAGTCAGATGGCGGCATGGCAGCGGGGTGGCAAATAAGCATCAAGTGATTTTGAAGCGAAAAAATACAATTCATTTATTTTCTCATTTTTATTCTTTGTATTAATTTAGTTTTTTGCAGCATATATATCAACATATAACCCCTTGTTTTTTTAAATAAGCAAATAAACAAGTACTAAGTTGTTGGTTTTTTTCAACAAATTTCCTAATCAGGTTTTTGAGTCTGTGGATGGAAATAAGTCATAATGATGATGGGCTAGTCTTGATGATAGGAATTTGCTCCAATTTTATGTACGTGACGCTTTAGTGACTTGGTTTATTGCTCTTTTTGCTTTTCTCATTTCGTTTTAGTTTGACGTTGTGTTACGTAGGCAACCACAGGGTTCGAGGGATTCTCTTTCCTCTCTGTGCGATTCCTCTGACAGTTTTCCTTCGTGGGGGTGATTTCCATTTTCTCTTTTGTTTTTATCGTGAAGTGTTACGTTGTGGCTTGTAAGGTGGGTGCCGTGCGACTGAGTTAGCCAGCAAGGAGCTAGAAAAGTCAGTTACGTGTTTGCTTCTTTTGTATCGTGTGCACAAACTTGTCAGAAGTTCAAAACCACTAGATGAAATTAGCTATGGGGTGCACCAGAATAAATGCAAAGCAGAATTGAATTAAACTCCGATTAACAGTAAGTTACATTTTTTGTGTAGTGTTGCTATCCTAAAAAAACCCAACACGTATAAATCCAGTAGTGTTTATTTTTTTTATGTTAACGTGTGCTGTATTAGATGTTTCTAGTGTTACATGTACAGCTCTATGTACAGAGTTTAACCGGACAGTTGCTAACAAACTCCACAGTCTGTTGGGCTGGCGAGGTTTGTGACCACAAAGGCAATCTCAGTTGTCCCATGTGAGCTATTTCGTATCTTCCTTTATCACACAGAGAGGAAAACCTTCATAAGAGACTTCAAGTCAAATGACAGGGACGAGCTAAAAAAAGCCATACTCTCTTTTAATGCATGCAGAATGTGGCTGTGAATGGCTGTTTTTATTTCATTTCACCCCTGGTCTGTTTACCTGGCACTGCAATCTTTTCTTTTGAATGATCTGATCTTATGGAGGAATCGGACCCATGCAGTGTGTTCGACATTAGCTCAGCGCGTCACCTCATCATGCATGAAAAGAACAATGTTTAAATCTCCATACGAACACCACGAGCTTAAAGGGATAGTTCTCCCAAAAATATAAATTCTGTACAAGAACAAAAGAAGATATTGTGAGAAATATTGGCCCAGTGGTTTTGTGTCCATTCAATGAGGACCAAATTGTTGACAACAGATTTCAAAATATCTTCTTTTGTGTTCTGCAGCAAAGTCACACAGGTTTAAAATGACATGAGGTTGAATAAATAATGACATCATTTTCATCATTTTTTACTATCCCTGTAAGTGGTTGTTATAATCTAGAGGATGGCTGCTGTGGTGACTCATCTCTTTAAGACTTTATGGTGAAGCTTCTTCAAAAACTTCTAGTTCATTCTGCCATGCCCCACCAGGTGTTTCATTTGAAGAAACTTTCTCATTGCTCACAATATGTCCATCAAACTGGATTGAGATGTGATTTCAAGGGGTTGCCTACCTTCAGTGCAGCTGTTAGAAGAAAGTTTTTCCGTGCTGTAGACCGAACGTCACATCTGTCTGAAGATACAGTGGACTAGCTTCAAAGGCGAGAAATGGAAAGTCTCTTGAGAACTATTTACGTCTTTGTTTTCATATGCAAACTGTTAAGGGCTTTCGGGGTTCCATCCACAGTCATGGTCTAGCTCACTATAATCAATAAAAACCTGATTTCAGTTGTGTTGCCTTAATACTACCCGGACCAGGAAATGTCACCCCGAGGGTTAAACCGTTGGCTTTGGATTAGTTTTGGCAGTGTCACACTGTTGCGGCTTTAAACAACAACTTCAGCCGTTGTGTGTGGAGTAGTGGGACACCTGTTTGCCAAACCACAGTGATGTTTTTATTTTTCGTTTTACTTTGAGCGAAGCCCGCCACTGCCCTGTTCTGACTGTTTTCGATGCGTTTGTCTAAATCCCATCAACCACTAAGTAGGTCAGTTATGAAAAGCGCAGTTTGTTGCGTCTAGTTTTGGTAATCACCCTTTAACTTACCGCCACTTTATGGCCCCATGTTTTTTTCATCGTCCTACGGTTGACCAATCAGGGCTCATTTGGTGGTCCACTTAAAAAAAAAAACTGAACAGCACAAACTGAGTCATTTTGTTCTGCTGCAAAACCAACTAAAATCCTTGCATTTGTGAGAAAACTAATGTATACACATTTTGCAATACATGTGTTGCATGAATAGCGGGTCTCCTGTTAAAACACGGCATGCTTGTTTCACTGCTATATAGATGTATGAGAAAAGACAATATAAAATGGTGCTATCGGACCTCGTGTCGGGGGTGGTCGCAGTGAAGGCGACTGGTCATGCGGACTCATTGTTCATATCAGACTTTATTATTATCCTCGATATATGCAGATCTGTTTTACAGGTGTTTCTTTTTTTTTCCTACCAGTGTAACAATCTCCTGCAGGTTTGAAAGGACATGTAGTCAGGAGTCTGTCCCCCCAACCTTCCCTCATGGCCTGGGGGATACGGGCATACGCATCATCTCATCTCTTGTAGATCTGCACTATACACAATAACCCGGAGTTTCGCTCTGCGCACGTGTACGCCGTGTATGTGTACATTTTACCAGCCGGTAACGTTAGTTCAAGAGGCAGGGAAGTTGTTGCCTAAACACGGCCTAAACTTCACTGACGTTCTGTTCAAACACCAGTTCGGTTTGTTGGACAGACGAACGCGTGTCGCTTATCTAGTAGTGACGTTATCGTCTGCGCGCTTCTGGTCAAATCGGTATCTTGTCAGATTGTGAACGACTACAGATTGATACTTGAATAGGAATATTTACTGATTCTCATAGTCCACTTTAAAGATGTACTTTGGGGATATCGGCTGATTTTTGAGATACTCTATAATTGAGAACGATGTGTCGGCCCTCGAGTAAACGCACATTTGAACACTGTAGAAACGTATCGATCGCAACACCGGAATTCACGGGGCCATGGACAGCGAAATTTCAAGTTGGCTATATTGAATGCGTGTTTGAATACTGTGGATTTTTTTGTTTGTTTGTTTGTTGTTTAAGTGTTCCACGTTTTTGTAACTCTCAAACCGCTGACGTTTTAGTCAAAATGATTCGAGCTTCGCAAGCCCCATCAAACCCATAGTCATTTGGAATGTGTTAGGCCCATGTCACCTTTGTGTGTTCAACCGAACCAAAGATGCCTCCAGCCATGTCCAAATGCTGCTGTACAGACCTGCCTTCCTGTCCTTCCAAAAACCTTTCCTGCAAGAGACATGTTGTTTTTATTTCTGTGTATGTTTTCCTTGGTTTTGTACAATTTCTAATATTGTTTAAGGTTTTTAGCAACCTACGTTCAATGAATTTTCATTGTAGCTGTCTTTGATTCCTCACGCGGTATCAATGACCGTAATGCTAGGTTGCACATTTTTTTATTTTGTTTTTCATCGTTATTATATATTTTTGTAAAGGAAGAACCCCATAGCGTGCCTCTTAGATTTATGGGTTTCTTAATGTGTTTTTCCTAAGACCAGCAGTTATACTTTGTACAAAAGATGCGTTAATCCTTATTTTTAAATGCCATTTAAGGAGAAAAAAAGTCTCTTTTCTTTACTCTGGACCCAGTAGCTGCACTGGCATACAATCGCACTGATATAGAAAAAAAAGTATAATGATGATGATGATAAAAATAATAAATGTAAGATCTACAATAAACTTGTATGAAGACCTTTTTGTAAAAATACAAAAAAAAAAAAACAAGTAAACACATTGACTGTTTTTGTACATCGAGTTGATTCTTTTAAAAAAAAATTGGACCTAGTTTCTAATATTATTTTAGTGGTTTTCTATGTTCTGGAACTTTGAGCAGTTTTGAATGTGCCCCACGATGACGGACGGCTGTCGGTGCGGGCGCTGGGGTTGCCTGGCGTAGCCCCCTACACCCACCACTGTTTTATTGTTTCTATTTTGATTTTGAATTCTCTTAGCTTTAGAAACTTGAAATTTTTTAATTAACAAATGGGTGAAAATTTACCAGAAAAGAAATGAAGAAAATACTTAAAAAAAAAAAACCCACACACACAAATCCCCTGTAGAAATAGACCCTTTACTCCATTGAATTGCTGTTAGTGACGAGACTTGAAATGGTCATTTATTATGAATTATAGTAGAATGGCTCCAAAAAATGACAAAATAAACAAAAAAAGTTCAACATATGTTGGGGGAGGGGTGGCATATTGATGGGATATTTGTGGGTATGTGAGCAATGGCTGTTGCAATGATAATGTAGTTTTAAAACATTGTTACCACCTTTTAAATCATTTATCCAATAAAAAAATATCTAAGAACAAGCATCGAATGTTATGTGCTTTAATGGTTGTATTTCTGATGGATACTTAATACACAGGATGGAGAGTTTTGGAAGATTTTTAATACAGTACACATTTCACAAAAACATGTACAAAAAGACATCAAGACTAACTGTCACAGGATTCTGTTTCAGTCGAGTTACTTTGAAATGAGAGCAATCCCATAATTCAATGGGCCACTGCATTCAGCACGACTCTTGAGAATGCCTTCGTTTCTGGGCCTGATTCCTTGATGTGCAACTGTAGATGACACCAAGTACAGGGCGTGTTTGAGGGGAACTGGCCAAAAGACATTCACGAAAACTGATACTCTCTCCCCGAAATGAAACAAATAAAATGCTCTCCTCTAAAACTGATCAGTCTTGACTGTTTGTAAAATCAATAAGAACACAATTTATAAATCACAGGGAACAGGATCAGTTGAGAACATTACAAGAAATAATGACAGAAAAATAACAAGCATTAAAATTATTGTACTGGCTATCTACAGTCCATGTACATGACACGTAAAGGCTGTTTTCCTCAGATAACAGCATCAGCCGGGCAGGGCCAGTCAATCAAGCAGCACCTTCAGCCAATAGAAAGGGTTAGGTGGGCGTGGCCAAAGGTAATGGCTTTGACATGTTTATTTACACACCTGTATCACAAAAAAAAAAAACTTACTATGGACTTGAATATACCCTGTGAAATCTCCCAAACATACAGTACCACGACACAGATGTTTTCCGCAAAACGTCAACAATATGCACAACTTTTAAAATGGCAGCACGATTCATCGGCAAGCGAGACTTACAGGAAATACAGTGCTGATGACAGAGATACAGCGGATGTAAAAGGAACTGGGTTGGCCCCATTTCACTGTTAGATGAGTAGCTAAAGGCGGCAACTTGACAAAGGTTACTTCTGGTTTTGTGTTCACCCAATCTTCATTTTGCGAAGATTCCAAACCAAACGGAACAAGTTTGTGTCACTCGAGTCCTACTGTGACCTTGCAAGTGTGACCTATGATTTGAACAAAACCTGGTACTGGTACTGCCAATGACAAATAAAATGTTATGTAACAGTTCTGTATTCATGGGATTCTACATGAACGTTACATAGCTACCAAGAGGTTTCGTCCAACACAGCCAATTTAAAAAACCGTTAGTCCACTTTCTTGTTGCGTAGACACACTATGTCCAGTAGATACCGGCACGTGGGGGCGGTGTGCTGCGTGAGGATGGTCAAAGCCTTGCCGTGGAGTAATGTCAGGGCGGTCTGGTGGCCCACCGCCCACACCCGGTACCACGGCCCATAAAAGGGGTCCGAGACAGCAGGACACAGCATGTTGTTGAGATTTACTTCCGTCAGCTGGTGGGAGGTGAAATGTGAGATTGAGTTAGTCAGTGTAAGGAAATAATGAGTAAGACCCCAAACACAATAATAAAGAACTTTAAGAACACAAACGGGAAGGGTTGTAACTAACGGCACACTAACATGTTACTTGTGTACTATGTAGTATGTTTATATTATCGTATGGAATTTCAGTATTTGACCGTCACATGACCTCATCACATGTGCTTAGTTCAATTTGCACATTGGACGTATATTCGGTTGTTTCGTATTTTTATTGATCAAAGAAGCAGATCTTGATATTACCACCAGTTTATTTTTCACACTGGAAATCAAAGGTCAAGCTGTATTCTGTATTCATGTAGTGCGTAACACGTTGAATTCCCACACAAATAAAATATAAACCTTAAATGCACTTTAAAGGGATACTTCACTCAAAAAATGAAAACGCTGTCATCATTTACTCACCTTCGAGTTGTTCCAAATCTGTAAAAATTGATTTGTTCTGATGAACACAGAGAAAGATATTTGGAAGAATGACAGATTTTGCCCCCCATTGACTACCATAGTAGGTAAAAATACAATGGCAGTCAAAAGTGCCCTAGAACGGTTTGTCCTACATTCTTCAAAATGTCTTCTTTTGTGTTTTGGGTGAAGTATCCCTTTAAGTTCAAATTCAATTCAATTTTATTTATATATAGCGCTTTTCACAATGTGTATTGTTCCAAAGCAGCTGAGAAAATAAGAAAAACTGAAAAACATAAAAAAGGTAAAACACAGCACAGTGCATGGTGTTTATAGATCAAGCAAGATTATTCTAGTAAATAATATCTAATAAATTAAGTCCCTTTGCTTAAAATACACGTTTGTTTATCAAATTTGGCAGACACTTTTATCTAATGTGTTTTGGTTATAAATTGGACTTTTTTATTTGAACACCATCTGCTTCATGGAAAAACACAAAGAATATATATTTATATAAATATCAAATGGGGTGCTATAGCATAGCTGGTACTCTGTGCAAAGTGAGGTCATGTGAGACGACGTTGCGCACTACTGTTTAACACATTTAATGTGGAATGTGTGTGGTGCTCAAGCAAGCAATGATTTTATTCTGAACACAGGCGTAGTGTTAAATATATTATCCTACCATTCCAAGAACCTGTAGGAACACAAAGTGATAAAGGAAGAGGATGCCTGTGGACAACAGCGACCACCACATGTCAGCCAGCGGCTCCGGTTTATACACACCTGTCAAGAAAGAAACATGGTCGGTTTTTACATGTGCAGCCTGTCGGTTCGTGAGTAGGTTCTTTATTTAGATGGTCCCATGCTTCGATATGCAATAAAAAAAAAAAGCTGGATTCTGTGTCCATTACAGTGAGATGCTTTAAAAAAGAATAATTATTTTCTGCAGTAATACAGAAATATTACTTATGGTGTCCTTCCCTAAACTTAAACTCAGATTACAAATGCTCATCAATCATGAAAAGATGCAATGCGTTTATATTTATTTATTTACTGAGACAGGAACTTGTTATAGGTCGAAGCTGACTGGAAGATCCATCCATAATGACAAGGCTGATCTAATATCACTTCCCATCAACAGAATAACAGTTTTCATTACACACAACAATCTCTAGACACGTTAATCGGGCCACAGATTTCTATGCTGAGGTGGAGCTGTAGTACTCCTCTGTGAACACTAGATGTCGCTACAGACTTGCCATTTCCCTCTAAAAACACCGCATCAACTCAGTTGTTTTACTTTGGCCAAATGTGTGCCACACAGCTGCAGTTTTAAAATACAGACGTTTTAGTTTTAATATTAAGTATAAAAAATGTAGTGATTTTAAACTGAAACATTTAAACAATTATTTGGTAATTTATTAAATTATTAGTACAATTACTATTATTTCTTCTATAAGGCATGTGGTTCTGTGAGAGAGTGTAACAGCTCCAGGACTTCTGACTGATACTCACCTCCTTTTCTTAAGAGGTAGACTGGCACAAGATACAGCATGGAGTGTTGAATATAATATATCTCCTTCTCAAAAGGCAGCTGTAAAGGACAAAAGTATGCTTAGACAACAAGAACCGGTAGCTACTGCATATACTAAACCAGTATTAGACTTCGTAAGCAGCTTTTGCACGGGCAAGCAGCGCTCACAAATCTTTTTTGCACAACCTGCAAATGTATGAAGGCACTCAAGTTTAACGCTGTTCATCTGAAATATGAACCAGTTTGAAAGATATATGCAAAAGACATGCTGACGACAGAAAAGCAAATGACATTGACATCAGTGTACATCTAAACAAATAAGACAGATGACATGAGACGTTAAAGTCCCCGTGAACCGGAAGTTGCGATCGTTTTTACGTCCGCATTTCCGAGTGAAATGGAATTTCTAATGAGAAAAATAGTGGGTGTGGCTTTCGTCTGTCTTTGCAATTTGATTCGATGTATAAAAACAGCCGTTGCATTTTCAAATGGAAGCAGACTGACAGTTGAAGGGGAGGGGTTAACAGATGTTCCGCCCAAGCTGTCTAAACTTACGTCATTTGAGATTGATAGTCATTACAGGAAGGAAGTGCATTTTTCGATTTTAACTAAAGATTATGAGGGCACACGAATTCTAAAAAGAGAATCTTGTTAAACTATTTACAATAAACGCTGCAATATTTCATGAAAAAATGTAATTGTAAGTTTAGTAGTTGTAATTTTTTTATTTCACTGGGACTTCATCAGTAAACGAAAGGTTACACTTTCATATTTCCATCCATATTTATTAGATTTTTTCAGTGTAAATGCATTTATGCACCTCGGCTAAGTATTAAAAAGTCAGTTTAATGGCACTTTTTAACGGTTTCTATGCCCATTAACAGAGTAAAGATTGCATTACAGTAGCATTTAAAAGCAATGTTGCAGTATTTATCAATGATTTTGGAAAAGAGAAGCTGTATTGTAAATGTGTGTGTGCATAAGCATTAAACAGCTTGTTTAACCACCTTTTGGTGTTGACTAGACAAGAAGGAAATGCGGTAAAGTACCGGAAACATATTTAAAGGTACAGTACACAGAAACAGACATTTTAGCATGTTTAGAAGTGACAGAGCGTTGTTTCACAGTACTAAATAGAACAAGGATGAACAATGAACTTAAAGTATCCTGCGCATTCATACAGCAATGGAGAGAGATGAAATATGGTTCTGGTGTGAAACTTTCGAATCAGTTACATTAGGAATTGTAATGTGTAAATAACCCAAACACTTCATATATATATATATATTAGGGCTGTCAAACGATTAATCGTGATTAATCGCATCCAGAATAAAAGTTTGTGTTTACATAATATATGCTGGTGTTCTGTGCATATTAATTTTGTATTTATAAACACGTACACATAAATGCATATATTTAAGAAAAATATAAAATATAACTATTAATAAACTTTTATTTACAATTTCAATTATTGGTAAATATAAATTAATACATTTAAAATTTATAGACAAGTACACAGATATATATTATGTAAACACAAACCTTTATTCTGGATGCGATTAATCGTTTGACAGCCCATATATACAGTATATGTAAAAACATACAGTCACTTTCCAAAAGGGTGTCTGATGGTTGTGCCTTTAAATACGTTATATTTTGCATGCTAATACACTAAATTATACAGAACCACAAGTCTGTAGAATGACTAAATAGATACATGGTTAGACACGATCGAATCACAAAACAAACCGTGAAATGAAATGATCTGCACGTGACGGCTTAGAGAGTGCTTAGGAATGAAAAGAATCTGGATATAGAGTTTTAGACAAAAATTGAGCCTGAACTTTAAACTATTATCCTACAAAGTTACTCAAACTGGAACATGCAAAATGGTACAATGGCGTTCAATAGTTCTGAGACCGCACACCCAACTATGTAAATGCTTAAGGGTTTGCTAAAGGGCAAAGTTGCATTACACCAGCACACACCAGCTTTACAAGGTCAATGTGACAATACAACAATGCCCTTTGTGTGCTCTGCTCTTGAATATCTAGTTTCTGGTGGTTTTAACGTCATGTTTTCGAATGACTACGAGATTATTTTCTTTGTTATGAATGTCTATTGTTTTGATATAGTTTCCTGGTCTGTTGTATGCGTCGATGATGTTTTCTGTATGCTTGTAGAGTGATCGGCTGCATGTCACCAGATACATTTCATATGTATGTCTGTCAGCCATTATAACAGAATTGTGATAAAATATTGACAAAATAATTATTTATTAAAAGCCCTATTTTTATAATCATGATGAGTGTCAAAGTCATGGTATAAAATGTAACTCAAAGTACCTTGGTCCTAATGTTGGTTCCTCTAACAAATGAATTGTATTAAAACTGTATTGATGATTAAACTTGGAATTTCAGGCTGTTTAAAGTCACCATGAAACGGAACTTGCGATTGACTTTCTTTTCCGTATTGAAATGGCTTCTGAAATAAGAAAAAATGTAGGGCGGGGCTTTATTCTGCCCTTCCCTTTTTGATTGGTTCGTTGTAAATTGGGCCTGGAGGGCTAAAAATGCCTGGCCATTGGACAGTCAGTGTAGTCCTACCTCTTTTTTTGTTGCTGATGTCATGTGTTGTTGTTGGAGAGGAGCTTAACATTTTTGATTAAAGATTACAAGTGCAAATGAAATAAAAAAAAAAAAAGGTGTCCACGGATAAATGTAAACAATTAAAACTCAAATAATCAAAATAAAAAGTCAAATTTTCCTGTTTGATTTCATGGTGACTTTAAACCAAACCAATTTGAAGACCTTTTTGTGACGTTGTAAGGACAGCAAACATTGTGTTCTCAGTGATTTTACAGAACTAACTTTATAATGCGTTAATGACCCATAACTGCACTGTTTCCGTTTAAGTGGCTTTCTGTTGTGTGTGCTAACATCCCTCAATTTCACACTGACCGTTTACGGCTAAGAGTGTGAAACCTAAAATAAGAACCACCACCATCAGTTATTTCTGCTCAGTGAGGACTTCATTGGTAATTTAGTCATTTACACACTTACAAAAGCTAAATTCTGATGGTGTTAGGACATAATACTGACGTTTATTTATATTGAACACTCCCACTTGTGTTATTCTATTAAACATATTATGTGTCATTTTATGATTTTGTGTTATAAATAATAATAGAGACACCAAAACAACCGTTTTATATGCTGGCTGTTAGTTTTATCTTTTGCACATTTACATCTGATGTTAAACAGTACTAACTGAACAACTGATAAGTGAACGGAACAGCACAGAGCTACCTGCCACACGGCTGCTGTCGTGCATATTGCTAAGGGAGGATAAGCCTCTCAATAGATTGATGTCTAGTAAGTGTAAAGTAAAACATTTGACATCTGTTTGTTTTAGCAATATGTTTTCAGGAGATAACTAATTAGGAGTGTAAATAGTTTTGTCACTATATGGAATTCGATTATCTTATGATACTATATTTGGCGATACCTCACTGTCAAAAAGTGGAAATGCACAGATGGCTGTCGCATAAAGATGTGGACAGTGCCTCTTAAAAATCGGTTTTAATTAATTCAAATCAATTTTATCTATATAGACCTTTTTCACAATGTTGCATTTTCAAAGCGGCTGAACAAGAAAATCGAGAAATCACAGACAACAGAACATGATATATACAGTAAATATACAGCATACATAAAGAATCAAATACATGGCATAATTGCAAATTTTATCATCCTCATAGAAAGACTAAAACATAAATAATAGTTTACAATAGTTATATCAGTTACAATGATATGTCATATATTTACTCAACGTATCGATCCATATTGATGTATTGTTACACTCCTAATACATATGCAATGAAGAGTTCAATATAAAATATGACTTTATTCCTATATTTTTTACTACTTTACCAACTACTGCCAGCAACATTTTTTAATGCAAGTATTACTTTTTACGTTTTTTCTAATGTTTTTTAATTACAATAGGGTGTTTGCTATCGATGTGTAAATGTAAAACACTCTTGAAGGGATAGTCATCATTTACTCACCCTCAGATTGTTCCTAACCCGTATGTCTTTGTTCTGCTAATTACAAAGGAAGATATTTGGAAGAATGTCAGTAACCAAACAGATCATAGTATTTATTTTCCTTACATGACAGTAAATGGGGGTTGAGATCGGTTTGGTTACTGACATTCTTCCAAATATCTTTCTTTATATTCATCAGAACAAAGAAATGTATAAAGGTTTGGAATAACCTGGGGGTAGGGTGACCACCACCCAGCAAACCAAAAGGGGGACGGGTGTTGACAGCGCTTTATAGCGTGTTTTTGCGTTTTCGTGTGGATGCAGGGGTTTTTTAAAACGAGGAAGGAAAAACTCATGTGACAATTAAAAACCAACAGGCTGATTAAAATGCAGGACTGAGGTCGAAATTGCTGTGCGGTACAACGCAAAGAGGGATGAGTGGTCACCCTACCTGGGGGTGAGTAAATGATGACGGAATTTTTACTTTTGGGTGTCCTAGCATACTTTAAAGTAATTATTTCAGCATATTATGACGATTTCTTTTAAGCATGTACTCACCAGTCTGGTGTTGACAACTGGAAAGAGAAGCGCTAGAAGAGCCCCATTCAGCATGTGAACCTGAAGCCTTCAAAACAGAAGAAAACCGTCAAAATCATGGCAGAAAACAAGCAATTTGTTGTTAAAACAAGTTTTAAAAAAGACATTCCTGTATAAACAACACCCCAGGATCACTGACATAAATCAATTTCACAGAGGAATAGGGATATTTTATTAAAAACATAATATATAGAAATATATTAATACTATCATATTTTGAGTAAATGTTGCTCATTGGGGTTGATCTTTCATAATGAATGGACAGCTCATAAGTTTAAAACATGACACAAAAGCAGCAACCTTTAAAATGTTTTAATAGTCGTCCATATGACTCGTATTTGTGTCAAATCTTTTCCTTATGAGTCAAACTTTCCAATGAATCTGAATTTGTGTGACACCTCTACCATGCTTCTGTGTCCTTTTAGACGCACTGAAAACTGTCTTCTGTATTGTATCGCTTATAATCCTATATTTATTAGGTTTTTCCTGCATAGAGAAATTGGAGGTGGCCGCCTCCGTCAAATGTCGTGCCGCCTCAGGCTCTCGCCAAAATTATGTTGCGATGCTGCGTGCATTTATCAGACTGTCATTTGTAACTGCAGTTGCGAAATTACGCCACAGTGGAGACGCTGTTTCGTTACAGCACACTGAGGCGCTAAAAAGAGGTGCAGAACAAGAGCCACAGCCTGTGTTTCACGGCTGTTTGTTTTGCATCAAAGTACGTTTAATTTCTTGAAATTTCTTAAATTAACATGACGCACATCATTGTAATGTCTTTAGCTGTGCAGTTGGATCGTTGAATCAGCGTATACTGTACACAGAGAGTTTGCCAGTATGAACGCACATTGCGTTCAGAAAGACTCGCACACGAATGACTCATTTGAACCGATTCATTTAAACTATTGAACTTTTCAGTTACTAGCGAATATAAGAGATCATTGAATCATTTGAAGTGAACCACAGAGAAAGAATGCAAGATGTGAATGAGCTTTGCTCATTTAGAAAGACTGGTTAATTCAGTTAGCTATTGTGGGCTGAAAAGTTAGTTGAAAATGATAAAAAAAGCTTTATTTGATAAAAAAAAAAACATTTCTGTTTGGTTGAATAAAAGTAATGTTTTATATAACTTAATAATTGTCATTTTTATCTAATTTTATTAGAACTTTTAATATGTCAAACTCAAAGTCACTTTGGTTAAGCCACTAAAAGGTACGGTAGGCCTACGCGCGTGTACAAGATCAGGATGGCACCACCTCCGCCTCATTTTGAGCCAGGAAAAACCCTGATTAAACATTACATAAAAACAATATATTCAACATATATTTATATAAAATGAAGATCACTTGAAACTGATGCCGTGAATCTGCTTAGGGGCTACATCAGCCACATGAACAAGTGAATCTCTGCAGTTCACTTCAGGCCTGTTCCAACATGCTGGTCATGAATACTTTCACAAACCAAGCTGAAAAACAGATTGAAGGACAAATACCCCTGTATCCCGAAGCAACAAGACCATTACTGTGTTCACGGCCCCTCATTAGTACTCACTAAACACTAACTTACAGACATCTGAAGTCACCGCTGCTCGCATGCTAATGTGAACGCTGGTTTGTGACCTAGTAGTTTCTAAGCCCTTCAGCTGCTTTACTTTAAAATATATACAGAAAACAAACAAAGACTGTTTAGTTACATCGATCACTAAGGAAGCAAATTCATCCAATGGCAAAGTAGGGAACACGTGGGCTAGATTCAAGCTCACACAATCCATTTTGATGGACTGTCATCTGAGGTCATTTATTATTTATTCTCATCTGGGAACATCACCGGTAAAATATGTCTCGCAGAACTCAGAAAGTCCTGTGAGGAATTTAGCACAAACATGTTTCTTATTATGAAAAGTCAAAATGGAAAATTAACATTGTTCTGTTAAAGCAGTCACCTCCATGAGACCAAGTTTACTTCGATGCAGCAAATCTTGACACAAAAGGGATAATTCATCCAAAAAGGAAAATTATTTTATCATTTATTCAGCCTCATGTGGTTACAAACCTGTATAACTTTTTTCTTCTGCACAACACAAACATACTGGGAAGATGTTGGTAACCAAACAACATTGGTCCCCATTGACTTCCACTGTATAGACACAAAACCACCGAGACATTTCTCAAAATATACTCCCTCCTGTTTCACAGAAAAAAAGTCACATACAGGTTCTGAATAACATGAGGGCAAATGAAAAGGTTTTATTTTTGGGTGAACCATCTCTATAATGAAAACACAAATTAGCAACAAGTACCATGGTTATTCCTTTCTACGATATCACCATGTTAGCATCATTAACCAGTAAGGCCACAGAAAGAATTACAGTCCAGTCCATCTGATTGGTGCTTCAGAAGCCACCATTTTTAGACATCATGTGTTAAATAAATAAACTTTCTGCAAAACCAGATAATAGTACTACTACTATACATTACTGTGACCGCTGTCAGACGACCACAGCTGCCGTCGGTGGGCACACGACCTTAAACTTAGGAATAGGGACGGGTACAGAGAACCGGTACTTTTTTGGACCGGTACATAATTGGGTCGATACCAGAGTATCGATAAGCTTCATGACAAACGATACTGTTATCGATACTTGCGTTGTTTTATCTCTGTGTATTCGGGTGTTAAATGGCGGATTAGAGGCTGCTGCCTGTCATTTTCCATCCCTGAATGATGTCCGAATGGCCGAAGTTTGCTCCACGTATGTGTGATATCTAGGACCATATGATTTCCGCGATGTATTTGTAATCTGCTTGTTTTGCGTGTCTATGAGTGAAAGAGTGGCATGGTTGCGCTTGTAGAGCTTTCAGCGTCCGCGTTTCACAACTAGGAAGCTTCCGTCAAACACCCCTTTACGGCAACCCGTCAAAATAAAAGTCCTTTATTTTGAGAACAAGTTATAACATTGTTTTTAATAATTCGGCGTACATTTACTTACTTTAGTAAATTGAAGTAAATGTGCTAGTAAAATTATTAAAAAAAAATAGTACATATGATTAAAAAAATATTACTTGCTTAGAAAATAGTACTTAAATTTATGTAGACCTAAAACCAGAAAGTAAAAAGAAATATGCTCTACCAGCCAAATAACCATAGTGATGTAAAATAAATATGTTGAATTACATTATGATGTGCTCCTATGCACATGCTAAGTGCCGTAAGTGCACGTTTTGTTATGTGGCATTTTCTGTTTGCTCAGAAGCATTTGTAAACTGCAGTTCTAAAGCTCAGCTGTAATAAAGAAATTTAACATGTTTTTTTCATCATTCAATCTTTTCACATCATGTGTTTTTGCATCAAATTATAGAGCGTAGTATCGATAACAGTATTGATAAGTACCGGTATCGATAAAATCTTAACGATACCCATCCCTACTTAGGAATGATGACCCATGTACAGAAGTGTTAGTCAACTTGATGAGAGTCTTTTTATGTTATCCATGGTCATTTACATAACACACACCACATTGTTTGTGGTCCACACAGAGCAAACTGGGGTTAAGTGCTTTGCTCAAGGGCATTATATTAATGAAAGCTCATTACCTCTCAGGGAACAACTATATCAGAACATGCAACCTTTGAATTAGTGCTTCAGGACAATAATAACCCCAACGATTCATAGATAGAATTTTAATGTCAGAGCCCATAGCATAGAGCAACTTCAAGCCAAGTGCTTTTGTTCAAAGGCATAACACAACAACTCTTGAAGGAATGAACCTCAATCCTTATGTTGCCTGTAAACACTGGGCTTTAAAGGGACAGTTCACCAAAAAATGACAATTCTGTCATGAATAACTCACTCTCTAGTTGTACCAAACCTGTATACATTTCTTTGTTTGGTTGAACACAGAGAAAGACATTTGGACAAATGCTTGTAACCAAACAGTTCTTGGAGCACATTGACTACCATAGTAGAAAAATTACAATAGTAGTCAAAAGTGCCCCAGAACTGTTTGCTGTCCTACATTCTTCAAAATATCTTCTTTTGTGTTCAACAGAACAAAAAATGATTAAGTAATATTTCCTTCCATGGTAGTGAATGGGGTCCAAGAACTATTTGGTTATAAGCATTCTTCAGAGCATCTTTCTCTGTGTTCATCAGAACAAAGAAATTTATACAGATTAGGGATGTGCGCTACGACTAATTTGACAGTCGTTCAGAACAGTCGTAACAAAAGTTTTATTACCTTGTAGTCGACAAGTCTAAAACTAAGAATGGCCCAGAAGGCGGTCCCAAAACTTTGCGTAGGGCCTATGTAATACGTTTTAAAGACTAAAGAATGCAGGCTATTAATCAAACTGTTCATATCCAATATTTCATGTAGCTAAAACAGGCATATGTGTTCCACTTTCCTTACGTTATGATCAGTAATATTTCTGAATTTGCTGATGCACCAACCCTGACTGGATTGTTTTAGCAGCTGCAAGAAGTGACGCGATGAGCATTTGTTTGCTTTGGCTGGTCGGTGCCTGGGCTTAAAATATGCAGCCTACACAAAATCCATTTTATTTTCTCCTTTAAGTCTGTTTTTTGATTACTAAAATGTAATTGAACTTTTAAATTAGGGCTGTCACGATAAATCGACGATAAATATCACGTGATTTATGCACAGATTTTGAGTGAAGTACAGGAAAATGCTGCTGCATCCGAAAGCCAGAGGGCGCTCTCATGCGGAAACTCCAAATACGCACTGCAGAAGAAGACCATAACAGGTTCTAGATCTAGGAAATGCCTAAAGACATCTTTTTATCACTGTTACACAAGCCTCATCAGGTATTTTTATGATAATAAAGTATATTTATAATGATTATGTTTGACGGGTGTGGCTTTTTCAAATGCACATTATAAGCGACTCAAACTCGCACTGCTTTTAGATAGAGCAGCATTTCCTACTGATCCCAGAGCCGTGCTTCACGGACAAGCTACACATTAAAAAAAAATATCGACACATTGCATATAGCAGCCAGCTTGATCTCAACAGGATTTAGTGGTATCGCGATAAATGATCATGCAGCCCTATTTTAAAAATTGTAGTAAAAGTGTGTCAATTACACTGAAATCATGAAACATAACAGAACTCAGTCATGTTTAACTTTCTGCAAACTTTAGAATCCTTGCTGAATCAAACCTCAGGCTTCCGCCATCAGTTATCAACACATCGGCGATACGCTGTACATTTACATACCCAGTATGTGGGTTCACATTTCTGCAAGAAGTCAAACTACAATCTTCGATCGTCTCTTTAAGTATCAAATGATAGAATGTGTAGTTACATTTTTGAAGTATAATGAAGTGAGAACAGTCCAGCGCACCGGGTTTAACACACCTCATCTTACAATCGCATATTAATCTGACTTTGCAAAAGTTTTGTCAGACTAAAGTGTTCACTTGAATTGTAAGTGTGTGTGAACGAAGCGAGCGATTCTCTCACACCGTCAACTAATGACCATCTTTAAGCATCCACAGACAAAGGTGCTGACAGGTCCAAGGGCTATTTTTAAAAACATCTGGTGATCGGCACACGTCTGAATTCCTCATATGCTTCGAGAGGCCAAACACAAGAGCTACTGTCCCTCTGGCAGGGCTCTAGAGTGCGACCAATTTGGTAACACATGCGACCTAATTTCTCAATGGTGCGACAAAAAAAAATCTGAGGTCGCACCGGTGCGACCAGCCGTTCGAAGGAAAAAAAAGTCTCTGCGATAGTCTCCCTGTGGTTCAACAACAGACACATTAGGCCCATATCGTGGTCTAAACCAATCAGAGATAGTGAAGGGCGGACCCCCCTCTGATTGGCCGTGGTCCAGATATTCCTGTATGTGTGTGTATGTTTGAAAATGCTGTGCTGCAGTCAGACAGAGAGAGGTGAGTAGCCTAGGCCCGTCAGATAAACAGAGTGGATGTAGCCACGGATGATGAGAGAAGATGAAAAGAACGATTGACAACTTTTTCGTTAAGAATGTTAAGTTAAGGCCTGATCCGTCCAAAAATCATAACCAATGCTCTGACGGTAGACGTCAGAAATGGTCTCATTTTGCGACAAATTTTCCTGCCAGTGCGACAAGTTTTTCTTAATGGTCGCACCGGTGCGACTGTCAAACTGATCAATATATATTTTTTGCGTATTATAAATTTAATAAAATTTAATGCGCAGAAATGTTATATTGCGCAAACTGCGCATTCAGTCACTCATTTTCGTCTCACCTCCTTCAACCATTCACTTATCTATCAGTGCCCCGCCCCCAAAGCCGTAATTCGCGGGTTACGGGTAAGATACGAAGGACCGAAAGAGCAGACGAGTGAAGTGCTCAATCTTGCAACTTAAATAAATATGCAGAATACAAGAATTTCCCCTGCTAAGGTACAAAACAGCAAAGATAACGAAATGTGTTGCAAGTATTGTATGCATGTGAAGCTAATGCAAGAAACATGTGTTTAAACTTTAAGCACTAAAATATTGTATTAAGATCTCTAACAATACTGCAAAGCATACAAAATGTTATACATCACGCTAAATACTATTTATTTGTAAGTCGCTATTGATAGAAGACAAACGTGTATCAATGCAGCTTTCATGAAGAATAATCACTAAAAGCCTTCAGGTCTCGCGGGTTGTTTGAGATATGCGCGCGCCCAGAGAGTCAGAGCACAAAATACTAAACGGAGTTCTCTTTCACGCCTTCTTACTCTGAAACGGACATATTAACACAAAATAACCTAAAAATTCCCATATTAACAAGAAACCTTGTCAAGGTATTTAGTTTCGTGACCAAACAGCTGGGAAACAAAACACGTGTTCCAGTATATTGCGCGAGCTCTTAAAGGGGCAGCAGCATAATAAATATCGCTGTTTATAATGTTCATCAAACAACAACGGGCGGGCCCAAAAACACTCTCTGATATTAAAGGAATTGTGTTCTCTTATAGGAGTCGTTCACAACAAATAAAGGAAGAAAGTAGCTTTAAGAAAGATGTGCTTTAAATATGGTAAAGTGTTGAAAGAGAGTTTACATATACAATAAAAATAATTCAATCATAAACAATGATTTGTATTAATTTCTAATTGATTTATTAATGTATTAAAAACATTTTAATGAAGTTTTAGTGATTCTTTTTTCTTACCTCACCCCACGACTCTGGTGCTATCAAATTAAGGGCTGGTGCCACCAACTTGGTAGCACCAGTGCCACCTCTCTCAAGTGTTAGTCTAGAGCCCTGCTTTCTTGTAGAATTGTGCTTCAAATAAAGAACTTTATGTTGACCAGATTGTTAGTTAATCATTTACAAGTCAACATTGCCTATATGGAAAGCGATTTAAAAAAAAAAGTGAACTTGTTAAACTGCGGTGTTAAATGCGATGCGGTCGAAAATTTGGGTGCACCTAACTTTTGTGCTGGTGCACCTAAGAAAAAAAGTTAGGCCCACCAGTGCAACCAGTGCAAAAAATTAGTCTAGAGCCCTGTCTGGATTCATATTCCACAAGAGCCAAGGGTGAAGGTGACAAAGAGTGAGAGTTATCACGCAAGCGATGAAGAAATGCTCACAGATACTCACCTAAAGATGATCATAGCCATTTTGCTAGGTGGACATGCGAGCAGGATGATCTGTGAAAGAAGAAAGAAACCTTAATAATGACACAAACTGGCAGTTTTCTATACATAAAAAGTATACATTGGTTTTGTTATGGACTTTAGTGAGGTTTAACGTTGTCTTTGACGTGGAAGCACAATCACATAACTGTCGACTTCTGGGCACTTGACAAGTCAAGCATTGCTTATCAGTGCAAGTTGTCATGTTATCAGTGATTATGTATAAATCAAACGATCAAAAAAGCATACTTAAGAGATAAACAAAGATAAAACAAACCATTTTGGACCTTTCAGATGTTGTTTCGAAAGCTACATTCAACACCTGGATTTCTGAGACATACTTCAGGAATGCTCATATCTTTTATTAAATTTACATCTATTCTTTTTTGTATAGTGTATGAATTTTGGAGCTTTGAACGACGATATAGGAAGGAAGCAGAATCCATTCAGCAGATGTCAGGTGAACTACAGCAGGATCTGACATGTTGCGTAACAGGATGATTCTGGCTTTCACTCGCTCGCTCTCGGGGGTGAACGGACCCCAGCTGAATAAAACAGTGCAACTGAGATAAAACAATGTTTCTTTAATTCAAGTGCTTGCCTGACAACCTAGATTTGTATATTTACTTGCATGTGCAAACCATGATGCTAATGTGTTTTTCAACCCTTACCCAAGTCTCTATAATCTGGTTTTTGGAAATGGCTCTGAAAATCTATTGCAATTGTCTGACCTGCTTTACCATGCACCACACAAAAAAGCATAACGATCTAATGGAAAATGTAATTCAATTCAATTCAATTCAATTTTATTTATATAGCGCTTTTCACAATGTGCATTGTTCCAAAGCAGCTTTACAGGAGCAAATAAGAAAAACACAGAAAGGTAAAACACAGCACAGTGCATGGTGTTTATAGACCAAGCAAGATCATTATAATAAATAATATCTAATAAATAAATTTAGCATTTATGTGACAGGTAGTCCGTCTTTGCTCTCGGTTGGGGATGGAATTGTCTGAAATTGAATTGAAAAAAGTAATATCACGATTCCTCAAGTCTCATGATATAAGATACGAGCAATAATAACAGCGATGATTGCCTTCATTTCAACATTTACAAGAGCTGATTTGACTTCTACTGGAAATCAATACAAATCCAACAAGCAAACCGATGAGCTTCAAGATGACATCAAACTAGGGCTGTCACGATTATGAAATTTGGCTGACGATCAATTGTCTAATAAATCTTTGCGATTATGACGATTAATTGTCTGTTTTAGAGCTTTGACGATTATGGCGATTAATTGTCTGTTTAAGAGCTTTGACTTTCAATTCTCATACTTTTTTTATTCAACTTTGAAACGACCATATTGTTCTGAATATAAAGACTATGTTTCTTGGAAATACATCAGAAAAAAAATGGGTCATCATATATTTAAGGTTTAGGCTTTTAGCTGTCAATAATACAACCGCCAAATACTTGTAAATTAAGTAAATTGATCAGGAGTGAATTGAAGCCTCCATTAAAATGCTATCAGTCATAGAAAAGCTTCTAGTCTGTTTTTTTTCTCACTTGCAAGACTACAATAAAAGTTTACTTCTATGTTAATGAGATTTTGGTAGACTGGTTTTCACACTGAAATAATATTCAATTGTACTGCAGGTTATTTTTATGGTATATGCTTTAGTTTTTTTTTTTAAGTGATTGTGTTGTGGTGGTACATTTTACAAGTATTACCATGCTTTAGTTACAATATATACACTAAAATATGCAATATGCAGATGCACTACAGCTCCCCCTAGTGTCTTCTATAGAGATGTGCAATAATTGCGATGATCTGAAACGATCGCGATGAGGTCAAACAATCGCGATGAGACGATTATTTAATAATCGTGACAGCCCTACATCAAACATGCATATGACCCTTCATATGAATTGTACGTTCTGTACAAACCTTTATCCCCCACAGGTGTTTTATTCTCAATAGCAGTTAAAGAGACAATAAGCGGGTTTTCCATCACTTTGGTTTTATTCACATTTTGAAGTTTCGCAACAGAAACGCCAAATTTTGTATTAAAACCCCTTAATTCGCAAAAACGTTTTTACGCTCGCTTGAGGTGGTTTTTCATTTTTGCAAAAAAGGGTTAATGCGAATAATGGGAGATGGAAACACATTTGGCGAATAAATTCCTCCAAAAAGTCTGACTGACTGCACTATGAGTAGGGATGGGTACCAAAACCCAACGGGCCCTGGGGCGAAATTATGAAAGACCGGAGCATCGATAAACTCCGCCCTTATCGGTTCTGCTTTCGGTCCTCAGGAAAAAAATCTTATGTTATTGCATTAACGTTATCTTGCACATTTTATCTCAACAATAGTTTCTAATTTTCAATAATACCAAGAATTTAGTCTTTGGCGCATGGATATTCGTTATTACCAGCAGAGCGCGCGAGGCAGCCCGTCACATGTCTCTCGCGCAGTTTGTGTCTACAAAGCGCGCGCGCACACGAAAAGACGCTCTTAATTCGAGACGACGGCGGAGAGAACTAAACGTTCAAAAGTGTGGTTGCACTTCACAAAAGTTGATGCTGACAGTTATGGCGTTATTATAATGACAAATGTCGCGAGCGCATTATTACAAGGCGAGAGCGCATTCTTGTCATACGAGCGCGCGAATCTCTCCGCTCGCACGCCGATTTCCTTTGCTCGTGCACAAAACTGGACGCGCGCTTTCAACTATACGCTGCTCTCTTATGAATTGTCTCTCCTCTCGCTCAGTGAGCGTGTGCGCACTCAAAATGCGTTCCGTGCGTCCACGAATCTTTTGGTACTCTTGCTCTCGAGAGGTCCTCCTGTGTGTTCCAGGCATTATAGGCTGTCAAAAGTAGTCAACCAATCAGGGATAGGCTTCCACGGCGGGCCAATGAAAATGCGACCTCTTACCTACAGTAGGCCTAATTGTTAAAAATGCTTGATGAAGAGTTGTTTTTCGTGTTCTTTTCTACAAAAGTGTCATGTTAATGTGTAATTCTTGTAAAATAGTATATTGTAAATTGCTGAGTTTCATTCTTATAAAATCTTTTAATATATAAATCTTTTAATGAGTGGATTCTTGCGTGTGGGTAGGTGGGTGGATGGGGGGCACCATGAGGTCTTAATACGCCTCTGGATCCACCACGTTCTCAGGTAACAATTTTAATATATTTGATGCAACATTATTCATCAAATGTATATTATAAATGAACGGTAAGGGAGCGTTTGGTATATTGCATAGAAGTTCAGTTTTATGCCCTGAACTTCTGGAACACTGAATGCAGAACACTTACAGTGTGTGTCTGCAAACGCATTAAATGCATAACCAAATAGGTATAGAATATTATATGATATTTCCAAATGCTCCAGTGCTATTATTGTTTTGATATGTACCGTTACTTGTAGTAAATATTATTTTAGAATAAAGCTAACTTAAGACACCAATCTAAATTGTTCGGTAATCAATTTAGTACTATTTTGACAATACTATGTTTAGTGTAGGACATGCATGAGGACCACATGAACTTGAGGGTGTTGGCCTGTTTTGTCTGAATAACATGGTAGTTAAACTGATGTTTATATGTAGCCTACAAAGCATCCTAATGCCCCGTTCATTTCTAATACACATTTGACTAATAATGTTGCATCAAATATATTAATATTGTTACCTGAGAACGTGGTGGATCCATCTCGCTTCGTTGAAAACGTCGAGTCACTTTCAACCAATAAGATGCCATGTAAAAGGTCGCGTTTTCATTGGCCCGCCGTGGAAGCCTATCCCTGATTGGTTGACTACTTTTGACAGCCTATAATGCCTGGAACACACAGGAGGACCTCTCGAGAGCAAGAGTACCAAAA
>NC_079908.1:3561482-3624474 GCF_024868665.1 Triplophysa rosa
GATTCGTGGACGCACGGAACGCATTTTGAGTGCGCACACGCTCACTGAGCGAGAGGAGAGAAAATTCATAAGAGAGCAGCGTATAGTTGAAAGCGCGCGTCCAGTTTTGTGCACGAGCAAAGGAAATCGGCGTGCGAGCGGAGAGATTCGCGCGCTCGTATGACAAGAATGCGCTCTCGCCTTGTAATAATGCGCTCGCGACATTTGTCATTATAATAACGCCATAGACAGTGACAATGCTCGTTGCCACAAGTGCAACAAAACCTTTGCTTGTAAGGATGGAACACATGTAATCTGTCAAAAGTGCATCATGTACAGACCGAGAGATGCGCTGTTTTTGACTGCTTAGCCCAATCTAGTTCATCTCTTGATAACCCAAGGATTAAGGAAGAATTTATGAAAAATATAATTTATTTTGTTGCAAATTGTTTATTTTATTTATTTAGAATTATTTATTGTTAATTATGTTAATTCAAATAAAGCAATGTGCTTCTCTCTCCTTTATCCTAAATGTGTGCTCTCACGGAGCGTGTGTGTGTGTGTGTGTGTGTGTTTGTGTGCGTACTTGTCTGTGTACGTACGTGTGTGTGTGTGTGCGTGCGCATCCGTGTGTGTGTGTGTCTCTCTATGTCTATGTGTGTTAGTACGTGTGCATATTGTGTGTGTGGAGTGTTTTGTATGTGGGTATGTCTGTCTTCTGTGTTTTCAACCTTTTCTTGTTTCTGCAGGTACAACTTTAATTATTTTGCTTATAATCAATATGTCTCATGTACAGCTGCTTTGTAACAATGAAAATTGTAAAAGCGCTATATAAATAAAGTTGAGTTGAGTTGAGAGTTGAGATGGCGTAACCTGACTAACCAGAGTACTGATCTTGTTACACAGCATCAGAAATGTTGTTACGCTCATTCTTAAATGCCTGAGCAAAGTAGTCAAAGTTTTTCTGTAATTGCCTCTTAGAACTGTCACGACTACGTTTCCCTAACAGCAGGCATCCCCAAAAGCAGCGCATTTATTGTGTTTCGTAATCGTCTGCTTGCGCAAGTATTATTATATATGAAAATTATTATATTCAGTGGCTTCTCTTACTTTTCTTACTGATATTTAGTGGCAGTTTATTAGGAAGTGCATTTACACCTGGTCACACGCTCCGTGTGTTAACATATGTATAGCATATTTTTCTTTCATCATACAGAAAAATATAAAAACATGCATTTAATAGTTATTTAAAAACGCATTATTAAATTATTATAAAAAAATATTATTCATATTATTTAAATTTTTAACTATCGGTTAACGGTTAAACGGTCAATATGAGCATCCCTAATGTCCAATGATGCTTGAAATCATCCTGTTCAACTTGTTCTTTACCACCAATGCAACCAGATGATGAGATAAATTCTGTGTGTTGCAATCTAAAGGAAAGAATTACATGCCGCTGGGCAGAAAAAGGAAACGGTTACATAGTTTGAGTAAGAGAGTAGAAAAAACGGAAGTGAAAGCGAGTTTTGATTTTACTGCAGATAAACAGTGTCTGGATCAGTTATAGGAAGAAACACACGGCTTGTTTTAGTAAGATATAAAACTATTTTATGCTGGTTGTTTCTGAGTTTGGTTTTTATCTCATGAACAGCTGGATAAACTGCACCTGCTGGTTAATGCTGTGCACCATACTGATCTTATACACACAAACATAGTGCGATCACATCATTTAACCCTTAATGAGGAACAAACAGAAGAGAATTAAAATAAAAGTATTTGTGCTAAAATAATTATGTGTTCTAACACATGAACGATTGTAAAATAAATACTGTAATGGTTCACACTTATTTTTTCTGACAATGTAAAAGGCTGTTTTTTTTTAAAACGATGTGGTAATGTAACTTTGTAATAAAACTTACACACGCACGCACGCACGCACGCACGCACACACTTACATTTGCCATCCCAAATGTAAATCATACATTTGGGATGGCATAAGGGTGACACTACGACTTGAATATAATAAAGACCATAATACTGCCCAGCAATGTAAAAATATCAAGTCAACCTAAAAAAACAGACAGGGATGGTAAACATTAAGATACTTCTATTCATAACAGCTGTTATATTGGTACAGTTATTGCAATAACAACACAAACAATGTTATTCAATGTGTTTTTGCTTTTGTTTCATTGTTTCTTTTTGGCCATTATTTACATATACCCACAACGCTGGCTTTAACATTTGCCAGTTAACAATAAAACTTGTTCAAAAGACTTGGGTTTATTGACACAAACTGGAACCACGGAGTTACTGCGACAGGTCTAAGCACAAGTTGAATTCAGCCGAACTTGGTGTTGTGACATCACACTGTTCCTGGGGCTGGGCCGTGTGCAACAAGAGCTGTGAGAGAGCAATGAGGAAATCTACATCTGTTTGCTCCAGTGCACTACGGAAAACCTTGCCTGGAGCAAAAGAAAATTCTTTCTCTAGCTATTTAATAGCAGATAAACGGTTTACGTTTGGGTATGAACCATGAAGGCCCATCCCTAAGGCCACGTTCACACGATGAAAAACGGCAAAGTTTTTCCTTCGCGTTTTTGAAAAGTTTCACGTACACAGGACAGCGTTATCAAAACTGTCTGCATTTACACGGATCCAGGAAAACGGATAAAAACGCTGTAGTATGCATACCAGGCCAGTGGAGGGCGATGTTGTTGTGTAAAGAAACAGGACGCACAGTTATAAGGCAAAAGTGACTTTTAATACCGGTGGTCAACGTATGTGTGTTTAAAGTCTGGCGAATGTAAATAGTGTGTCCACGCTGGTCTTATTGGTGCAGCAAATCCACATTTTGCTGGGGAAACATTAATACATAGTCGAGCAGCGAGAGCTCACAGTAAGGGAAGCCGCCATATTGTTTTGACTATACTCGCGCTCGCGTGACGTCATCGTTTTCAGAACGTTCCGTCTTGCAGTTTACATGGAAACGAAAAAGGCGGTGTTTTCAAGTCCCCCAAAACGCTGTTTCCGTCTAAACGAACGGCCAAGACGCATACATTTTTTTGCGTTTCAGTTGAAAACGGTCTCGTGTAAACGGCCCCTAAATCTGAGCATATAACCAAAGGGTAAACTGACAGATGGCAAAACATTAGATGTAGAAACCACATACTGAACAAAAGGAAAGTTTGTTTTGTAAACTCTGGATGTGTGTTGACATGTGCAGGGGACAACAAAGAGCTAGGAACAGGTTCTTCGTCTTGAAATAAATCTGTTTATTTGTATTAGGGCTGAAACGATTCCTCGAGTAACTCGAGTAATTCGAATACAAAAAATAATCGAGGCAAATTTAGTTGCCTCGAAGCTTCGTTAAATCCATTTAACTACAGTACACATGGAGCACTGCGTTTCCCCACGGACCGTTATTACTGACGCACAGCCCACTAAACTCTGTTCATGTTACAGGGCTCTCAAGTCTCACGCATTCCCCGTGAGTCACACGCATTTTAATCTGTTCACACGCTCACACGTGTTTCTCATGCTGATAAATAACTGATAGCTTATTGAAATGGTGAACTGCTATTTTACTTAGTTTTAGTCTATTTTGCGAGTGAAACTTGTTTTCCGGCTGCATTGAGTCCATCAAACTAGATGCGGACTTATGGATGCCGAATCCTGTTATTTACACGTCATGTGGCTGGTCTGCGTGTCTGAGTGAATGAACTAAACAGTTTAACGTGCTACACGCGTGATGCTCATAAATTTGTCTGCGTCTGCACTGAATGAGGACATGAACTTCACCTCCAGAGTTGCTCTGAGAGTTTATTTCACGAACATGTTATTGTTTGAGTGAAGGAACAGACATACTAAAAAATAAGCGTCTTCCGACAACCTGCCAAAATAAAAGTCATAGGCTATATATTACTATTTAATAGTAAAAAAAAAGAAACTAAAACTAATTTATATAAACTAAATGCATCATGCATAAGCTCAAGTTAGTTGATTACCTTTGAAATTATTCTTTCTATTTTTATTCATGTTTCTTATTTTTACAGTATATTTGTATTATATTGCTTTTTGAATTTAATATGGCAATGGAATGTACTAAATGGGTTTAGCAATTTCAGCAATAAAAACTTTAATTGTTCTAAAAAGGAAACAAATTAGTTGTTTTACTCATTTTAAGAGACCCATCTTATTTTCTCTTGTATATTTAGTATTACTCTTTAATAAAGAAAAAGTACTTATTATCCGAATACCCGATTAATCGATGGTAATTACCTATAAAGCATCGCGTTAACTTTAAAATCTTGCTTATTACCTATAAAGCCTTACATGGTTTAGCTCCTCAGTACTTGAATGAACTCCTTTTGTATTACAGTCCTTCACGTGCATTACGCTCTCAGGCGTCCTGTCAGTTGGTAATACCTAGAATTTCAAAATCAAGTGCAGGTGGTAGATCCTTTTCCTATCTAGCGCCTAAACTTTGGAATAGTCTTCCCTGCACTGTCCGGGAGGCAGACACACTCTGTCAGTTTAAATCTAGACTAAAGACGCATCTTTTTAATCTTGCATACACTACTCTTCCATAATATAAATCTTCAGAGGGTTTAGGCTGCATTAGTTAGATCAACCGGAACCAAAAACACAACTGATGTACTTGTTGCATCAAAGAGTACAGAACAGTACTCTACTCTCAGCCAGTCTTGTCTCATTGTTCCAAGGTTACCACAGCGAGCAGGATGCAGTTCATGGCCTGACCTGATGGTAGAGCGGAGAATGGGAAGTGGGGACCTGACAAGAGCTGAGATGATAGAGCTGGATAAAGAAGGACGCGGTCTCTTGACATGTCTTCACCACAAAACTTCAAATGCTATTAGATTATTAATGATAATCTTAAACTATAATTTATTTTATTATTAAGTTTATTTATTTTATTTAGCCTTGTTGTGCAAGTTCTCTGGAGCTTGTGCAGAGGCAGCAGCTTTTGCCAGAGGGGAACTGGAATCCCCTGGTTGGGCCTGGGTTCTCCTGAGGTTTTTTTTCTCGATTAGAGTTTTGGGTTCCTCGCCACCGTTTGCATACTGTTTTTGCACTATCTGCCTGACCGGGGGGGCTGCTTTAGAATCTTAAAGTTTTACTTAATTAATATTGCATATAGGAATTTATTATCTGTTATATTTGACCTGTGCTTCTCTCTCCTTTATCCTAAATGTGTGCTCTCACTGAGCGTGTGTGTGTGTGCGTACTTGTCTGTGTACGTACGTGTGTGTGTGTGTGTGTCTGTGTGTCTGTGTGTGTTGGTGTGTGTGCGTGTTGTGTGTGTGGAGTGTTTTGTGTGTGGGTGTGTCTGTCTTCTGTGTTTTCAACCTTTTCTTGTTTTTGCAGGTACAACTTTGATTGTTTTGCTTGTAGTCAATGTGTCTCATGTACAGCTGCTTTGTAACAATGAAAATTGTAAAAGCGCTATATAAATAAAGTTGAGTTGAGTTGAGATGGAAAAATCAGTAGAATACTCGATTAGTAAAAGAATCGATAGCTGCAGCCCTAATTTGTATACCTTTTTATTGCACAACTCTCTAATGTGATTGGAGAGTTGAGACATTCCAGATAACAAACGCCTAAACTGGATAAAACAGGGTCATCCAGGTACTGCATTTTATATATGTAAGTAGATGTAGGCTATGACATGTCAAGGTGTGATAGGGGTATTCTACAATGTGAAATGGCACAGTTAAAGTAAACTAAAATGTACTAATATTATGCATTTTATTTTACGGGTTTAAAAGAACAAAAAGTGTTCTACTTAAGAATGTGGTCAGCCACAAAAACATCCCCCATTTACTGCCATAGGGAAAATAAATACTATAGGAGTCAATGGGGGATGAGATCTGTTTGATTATGGACATTCTTTCTAAATATCTTCCTTTGTGTTTAGCAGAACAAATACATTTATTCAGGTTTGGAGCAACTTGAGGGTGAGTAAATGATGACAGAATTTTCATTTTTGGGTGAATTATCCCTTTAAATATAATGAAATGCATCACATTTTACTGAAACAGTTACTCTTTTATGACAGGCATGTTCGATTTCAGGTTAGTCAACCTTTTAATTTAATAATCTTTAATAGTTTCTGAATAAATTTAGCTATTGCCAAATGAATTTCCATGGTGTTCATAGAACAAGCAAGATCATTCTAATAAATAATATCTAATATCAGCAGTCTCCTGGTGAGCAAGCCAACACGGCCCTGTGGCGAGGAACCCAAACTCCAATGATAAATAAATGGAGAAGAAATCCTGTCTCAGTTGGGAGGGCCAGGTCTCCTCTGACGTGTCACAGCTCAACTCAACTCAACTTTATTTATAAAGCGCTTTTACAATTTTCATTGTTACAAAGCAGCTGTACATGAGACATATTGACTATAAGCAAAATAATTAAAGTTGTACCTGCAAAAACAAGAAAAGGTTGAAAACACAGAAGACAGACATACCCACATACAAAACACTCCACACACTCAATATGCACACGTACTAACACACATAGACATAGAGACACACACACACACACGGATGCGCACGCACACACACACAACACACACACACACACGTACGTACACAGACAAGTACGCACACACACACACACTCACTGAGAGCACACATTTAGGATAAAGGAGAGAGAAGCACAGGTCAAATATAACAGATAATAAATTCCTATATGCAATATTAATTAAGTAAAACTTTAAAATTCTAAAGCAGCCCCCCCGGTCAGGCAGATAGTGCAAAAACAGTATGCAAACGGTGGCGAGGAACCCAAAACTCTAATCGAGAAAAAAAACCTCAGGAGAACCCAGGCCCAACCAGGGGATTCCAGTTCCCCTCTGGCAAAAGCTGCTGCCTCTGCACAAGCTCCAGAGAACTTGCACAACAAGGCTAAATAAAATAAATAAACTTAATAATAAAATAAATTATAGTTTAAGATTATCATTAATAATCTAATAGCATTTGAAGTTTTGTGGTGAAGACATGTCAAGAGACCGCGTCCTTCTTTATCCAGCTCTATCATCTCAGCTCTTGTCAGGTCCCCACTTCCCATTCTCCGCTCTACCATCAGGTCAGGCCATGAACTGCATCCTGCTCGCTGTGGTAACCTTGGAACAATGAGACAAGACTGGCTGAGAGTAGAGTACTGTTCTGTACTCTTTGATGCAACAAGTACATCAGTTGTGTTTTTGGTTCCGGTTGATCTAACTAATGCAGCCTAAACCCTCTGAAGATTTATATTATGGAAGAGTAGTGTATGCAAGATTAAAAAAATGCGTCTTTAGTCTAGATTTAAACTGACAGAGTGTTTCTGCCTCCCGGACAGTGCAGGGAAGACTATTCCAAAGTTTAGGCGCTAGATAGGAAAAGGATCTACCACAGCTGCACTCAGTGACTTTGATTAAAAGAGCGATTAAGAGAGCTTATTTAGTTGTGATTTAGGAAATTTCATTTGTTGAAACCGTTTAGGTGTCATTTTGTCTTATTTTGGGATCGATATCAGACAACAGAGTCCAGGGTTTTTCCTGCATAGAGAAATTGGAGGCGGCCGCCTCCGTCAAATGTCGTGTCGCCTCAGGCTCTCGCCAAAATTTTTCACAAGAAATGCTGCATGCATTTAACAGACTGTCATTTGTAACTGCAGTTGTGACACTACGCCACTGTGGAGGCGCTGTTTCGTTATCAGCACACTGAGGCGCGTTTAATTTCTTGATATTTCTTAAATTAACATGATGTACATCATTGTAATGTCTTTAGCTGTGCAGTTGGATCGTTGAATCAGCGTATACTGTACACAGAGAGTTCGCCAGTATGAATGCACATTGAGTTCAGAACGACACCAAACAGAAATGTTTTATTCAACCAAACAGAAATGTTTTTTTAATCAAATAAAGCTTTTTTATCATTTCAACTAACTTTTTAGCCCACAATAGCCAACTGAGTTAACCAGTCTTACTAAATGAGCAAAGATCATTCACATCTTGCATTCTCTGTGGTTCACTTTAAATGATTCAATGATCTCTTATATTTGTTAGTGACTGAAAAGTTCGATAGTTTAAATGAATCTGTTCAAATGAGTCATTCGTGTGCGAGTCGTTGTGAACACAATGTGCATTCATACTGGCGAACTCGCTGTGTAAAGTATACGCTGATTCAACGATCCTACTGCACAGCTAAAGACATTACAATGATGTACGTCATGTTAATTTAAGAAATTTCAAATTACAAGTACTTGGATGAAAAACAAACAGCCGTGAAACAGAGCTAGCTCTTGTTCTGCAACTCTTTTTAGCACCTTAGTGTGCTGATAATGAAACAGCGCCTCTACTGTGGCGTTATGCCGCAACTGCAGTTACAAATGACAGTCTGTTAAATGCACGCAGCATTTCTTGTTAAGACACCAGACATAATTTTGAGCCTGAGGCGGCACGACATTTGACGGACATTTTTACTACAGTTTATCAATTTACTACAAGGGTACTACAATTTCCTTTGGTAAATACTAAAGTATTTTTTCGTCTGAGTGTTGAAGTTAACGGGACGTTTATTTTGACGGGTAGTCGGGAAGACGCTTGAGTTTTAGTGTGTTTGACGATAGCTTCACTCAAACAGTAAAATGTTCGTAAAATAAACTCTCAGAGAAATTCTGGAGATGGAGTTTGTGTTATGTCCTCATACAGTGCACACGCAGATAAATCCTGGACCATCACTCGTGTAGTATGTTAATCTGTGCACATCATTCACTCAGACACGCAGAACAGCCAGATGACCTCTCATTGATTATTGTCACACACAAACAAGCACAACCAAGACAACGCAGTTCACACAAACAAACAAGCTTTGCAACTATTTTTAATTTTTTCGCAGCACTGTTATTATTTGTTTCTAGTTACTTGTCCGGTCGGACAAGTAAAATTCTCTCTCACTTGCCCATACAAAACATTCACTTTTCCCGGACAAGCGTTAATGTTGAGCCCTGATGTAGATGACTAAAAATGTCCTTGCTCCATACCACCTGAATGTCATGTCCATCTGCCTTTTTTGGAGTCAACACCTGCATGGAAATGGATCGGTACATGTAAAAAATCAATGATCAAAGTTTCATGCATAGAGACGTTACCTTTAGTATAAGCCTATCTTTTGGCTTCCTGCCTACATTCTAAACACACTCGGCAAACAGAGTCTCTTTCTATGATATCCGATCAACTGAGCTGAGCTTTTCCAAAGTCTCTCCAAGCATTTGATCAGACAATGCATTATTATTTTCCAATATCCTTTTTGCTTTTCTCATAATGGGGCTGTCATTTTGTGATGTACAATATACTTTTGTGGTACAATGTAATGGGGCCCTAATATTGAATATTTTTCTTGAATTTCTTACATATTTTCTATTTTTCCTAAACATAAAATGACAAAATCAGTTATGAAATTTGTAATTTCAAAGCTAATCTTTGAAAAGGAAAAAATTGTAATTTCCGACTAACATGTCTACCTAATTATACTAAACATCTTGGCCCGGTTTCATAGACAAGGCTTAGCTTAAGCCAGGACTATGCCTTAGTTAAATTACGATATTAAAGTTTCTTTTATTAAAATACCTTAGATAAAAACATTACTGGTGTGCATCTTGAGACAAAACAATGGCAATTACATTTTTACAAATTACAATTACAAATTTAAGCGAATTAAAGATATGTCAGGGCAATTTATTTTCAGACAGCTCAAACATTCATTTTAGTCTGATACTAGTCCTAAGCCTTGTCTGTAAAATAGGGCACTTACCTTTTAAGAACTTCTTATAAACATAATTTTAAAATCAATTAAAAAAATAATTCCTAATTTTAAGCACAATCCTTTAAGAAATTTAATGATTTAGGAAAACTTATTTAGACTTTAAAAAGAATTTCCTTAAAGCATGCTTACAGACTGTGCGATTTCACTGATCTTATAATATCATGACAGGTCACACTGCGCGACATGGATCTAATAAACTTGAGAATGACATGCATGCAGTGGCCACCCCATTGCCCCCTCAACCAGATAGCCATTTTTAATTATAATAACAATATTACTATAATTTTACTATTAAATTAGCATGGAAATTGACGAAGCACAGTTAAAAATAAAATAAACTTGTATAATGTGTTATTTATACTGTAGAATACGAACTCAACCCTCTCCTTTACCCACGATGCCACGACTATGCGCAGCCGCAATACCACAGCAAGTGCGTCCTGTTCGGTCTTGTTCAGCCGCTGTAACTTAAAGAGTTTCATGAAGGAGTAAGATGAGCCCAGTCTCATGAATTGCGTATAAATAACACGCGCGTTGCATTATCGTGAAATACGTACGCCAAAGTTAGATTTTGCGTGCATATGATACGCCTATTTTTGAGTGCATATGATACGCCAATTTAGCGCACGTGCATATTAACAGGCAATTTGTCTTATTAACCTGTCCCCTAACCCAAACCCTAAACCTAATGTTAGCGTGCGTGCATATTATAACCTCTACCCAAACCCTAAACCTAACAGTATTATTTTAATTATTTCAGTGTTTCCTCTTCATGTACGTTTCAAAATGGCTGCTCTCCAGCGAGGTGCACGCAAACATTGGCGTATCATATGCACGCAAAATCTAACTTTGGCGTACGTATTACACGTGTTATTTAAACGCAATTCATGAGACCGGGTTGGTAAGATGGGAGACGAAACTCATAAATAAATTGTATCAAGCTCAGATAGTCACCTTTAATGCTAGGCTGTAACTCGCCAAAAAACTAAAAGAAGAAGAAGATCAGATAATACGTTACTGTTTGGCTAACTGAGATTAGGCTAGTCGCTAAGGCATACTGGATTTAAATGTAGCTTTTTCTTTTGCTCACATGTTGCTCGATCACTATACATTTTTGTTAAGTTAGGTTTACATGTAAAACTATGCAATATGATTATTCGATGATGTGATGTGATGATTGACACACTGGTAATTTAGGCTTAAACATCAAACATTGCATTACATGACTTAATTACGTATTTTTGTGTAAACACAGCTCATACCTTAGAAATGGTATCACAGAAAATTTTAGTGGTTTTGAAACCTTGACTCTTTCAAACCTCGGTATACCTTGAAACCGGTATTCGGTCCATGCCTACTGGTAACCATAGCGACGCAAGTCATCTCGCAGCTGTGAATAGGAATTTAACCCATTGCTATCTGCTCTTTTTTGGCTAAAGACTCGTTTTGTCCACTGACAGACGCGCTGTGTTTTGTTTGCTCCGAAAGCTGCTTCACAGAGCGCTATTTTGAAGTGTTGCCATGTTCGCTTATTTTTATGTGCATCTCAGTTTATTTTTCGCTCTTAGATCATAAAGCTTGGCACTTTAGCTGTTAAAAATGATCAGTTGCAGATATCTTAGATTTTTTAACTTAAACTATTTGGATATGAGGTTTATTTTCGGCTTGTCTTTGTTTGCCGTTTTTTCTACAAAGATCTGGCAACACTGTCACTTTAGCGAAGGGCTCGAGAGAGCGGTACAGACAAAGACACATCTCTGATGGGCTGATAACTATTGTGGCATGTTCCACTGATAACTGCAATTTGCATTACTGTAAAATGCATCCAGGAGTTGCAATTTTCTTTTGAATCAGAGTTGCAAGACTTGCACTTTTCTTGAAATGTACTGCAACAGTGCAATGACAGTTTAACTGTATGTCGGGGTTAAGCATCCTTTTTTTTCTTGTATACTCTTATTTTTACTGTATTTGCACTCCAAATAAACATGAGGGTAATTGCAGATGAATTGTGGAGTTTTCTATTTGTCTCTAAATAATAAATAGTAATAACTGTATGCTCTCAGTATTAATGGCAATGCCAAAACTGTTGCCTACCATTAGATTTAGGCATAGTAAATTTTTTGTACTGTGCCACCCTAACATTTATACTGTTCCCATTTGGCCACCCCATAAAAAAGATCCTGGGGGCGCCACTGCATGCATGTACACTGTACGATGATGATACCTCCTGAATTTTAGGCTACAGCGCAAGTTAGAAGACATCATCAGCGTTCCGTGCGCAAATTGTAAACAAACACAAATTTGGCAGTTGTGCTTTTCATGTGTGCTGGAAAAAAAATGGTGGCAGCGGAAGAGAGCAATATTTTTTTTTTTTTATATTTTCGCCTATATCGCATTTAACTTTTTATGCCATGTAGTGTGTTGATCAATACGTCATTTCATATTGCATTTTTATTGGCTACTCGGTAGGCATACGTCGTACGAGCAGGCTAAATTTCTGAAACTGCCAAAAAATGATCGCACGCTGTCTTTGATCGCAAGACCCTGACAATGGCCATCTTTCAGTCTTTCTCACTGTACGACGTAGGACCAGCGTTTAGGAGCATTGACCAAAGAAATCGCCACGGTTGTCATCTTTTGTCTGGGACAGCCCAAAATCGTACAATCTGAACCCGAATTAAGAATGTTTCGTAAATGCAGCCCCAGATGTTTCGTCGCTCCCATCATTAAAACACATTAAACTAACAGGAAGCTCTTAGAAGGGCAGCAGTGCGACTTAAATCCATCAGTTGCTATCAAAAAACTTCCTGACCAAAGTGCCTCACAATGAAATAAACATCACATATTCATGATGTAATATTGGAAAGCTTTTTCCCTATTAATAAATTTAAAAGGAATTCAACTAAACACGTTGCTGACTAATAACATGGATATCCGCCCTCTCTGTTCAACATGTTCAAAAAAACATCTAGTGACTAGGTACACCTATTCTAAATATTTAGTGAGTGTGTCTGTTAACGTTTTGTAAATTTAAGGAACAGGAACCACAAGTGATCATTTGCAATTGTGCCATTTTGAGCAGATGAAACCACCAGTCACTGCAAAAATTTGTAAATTAACTTTTTTTTTCTGGAAGCCTGGAAATAGGTGAATCATAGAAATGAAAGACTGTTGAACTAGGTATGTAGTATAATTTCTTAAAATAAAAACTTTTCGTGCTGAAAAAATCCATCTAAAATGTCAAACAGACTCATCTTCCCCCGGTTGGTACATCAAAAACCTTTCAATAAACAGATATTATGTGCGAGTCTGGATAAAAGCTGAATGTTTTGACAACCACTGACAACACACACTTAAGAGCTACTGAAATTATGTAACAAGTTTGGATTCGCTCTTAGGTATGTGGTAAGTATGAACAACAACTTTGAATCATCTACTCACATTCACGACACTGCACCATTGACCAATATGCCATGTCCAAACTAAGCAATTTACAACAGACTAAGGTCAAGTGTTTTTCCCACAGTGTCAGTCAGAAGAAGCCACACCACCTTCACCACTGTCTGTAGCACAGCAAAACCTTTAATCAGACAATGAACAATAAACATGCTTACTTGCACCACTGTGACCACATGGCATGGGTTGAGGAGGTAGATCACAGTCTTTGTGGCGAACTTGAACCCGACCTCCACTCCAAAAGTCATGCAAAGGGCCACCAGCAACAGGTTCTTGCCCCAGCTGTCTTCTCTGCCCTTGCGTCCCACATCTTTAGGGACATGAATCTTTTTGATGGCCAGCAGCACCTCCAGCACAGAGATGGACACAATGATCAGACTCTCAACAATCCTCTGTTGCGGGGAGATGAAGGCTGCGCACTCGGGCCCTCCATTGCCCTCAAACTTGGGGTCCACCCCGCCATACATCCAGTCCAGCAGACTGTAGATGTTATATCGAGACATGTTCCTCTTCTCGTATTGGAAAAGGTACGAACAAGACGGAATGAAGGACAGGACGCCGACCTCTTGGCGAAACATTAACTTCAAATCTGTATTCAGAGCAAGAAGGATGAAATGATCCAGGAGGCGCCCACCTCAGCCGGAGAGATGCTGCATCAGATCCACGCCGACAATACGATCCTTGATGAGAAAAAAACAGCGATGCGTCTAGATTTATAACGACACTTATGAGATGCAACGCACACGGATCATGATCACGACTGGGCGTCAGTCGGTGTATTACGAATTTTGGATTCTTCGTCCGGACTATTCTTCGCCGAAGCGGATCGTTACACAAAAGCCCCCCGTTTGGCGTCAAACGGCCTTAAACACGACATTTAAATTGTAAAACACTATCGCGACAGACCTGAGACACAGATCCAGATAGGTGTAACTCGCGGATGTAAAGCGTCGCGTTGTTAAACGCGCTGAGAGCAGACACAGAGGGTGATGTGTCCGGGTCCATGTGGCCCATTAAAGATCTTCTCACCATAGAAACGCCGCCCTGTTCACGCGGACACCTCCAAGTCTACGGAGCACAACGCGCATGCGCCGCTGTCAGTTCCTCTTAGACCTGCGTGCACTCGTTTCCTGAAACGCTATTGGTCGAACGCGGTGACCACGCGCTTACTTTTTCCACTCGAGAACAAACTTTATTTGCACGAGGGGCAAATAAACAGAAACATCCTAATTAAAAAGAGCATTTTTCTTTTTTTCTATTATTAACATTTTCTACGCTGTTGTTTCTTGTGTCGCTCTTCTCTTCGTTCTAAACTGTCAAAAATTGATCTGAAACGCGCTATAGAAATATATTTGAATTGAACTGAATGAAAGTAGCCTATATAAATGAATATAAATAGATTCAATAAAACACAGCTGAAAAGCTTTAAAAGTGTTATAGTTATTTGTGGATTATTCTTCACCCTTTGGGTTTCTTAAATAGTTTCAGCTAAAGTCTTGAGGTCGGTATTATAAGTGTTGCAAAAAAAAATCCAACAAGAGAGTAGATAGACTACGCGTATTGACAGTAAAACATTTTAAGTATTAGAAAAGTTGTTTTACTACATTTTTTTCGAATTCATTAATTGTTGCATGTTGTATCAATGAGAAATCTTGTCAACTCACACACTGCTAATTCTTTAAACACGTATTTTGACGTGTTTTGCGGCTTAATATTTCCCAGATTTACTGATCGCTTGTTAAAAGGCGACCCCTTGTGGTCAATTTAGTTACATTTTTTCTTATTTCTCTATAATATATGAAGGCAAACATAATGCACGTTACTCTCTTCAGGAATTGCTGACATATTACTTTCATTATACAGGAGAGAGACTGTGTAAATAGGCCTAATTAAAATACACAGATTTATTATAATAACTTGTGATGTTGAGGTGTGAGTATTGGTATGGAGGACCAAATGCTGCTAAATTAAAATGACTAAATGTACAATGGTAGAAACACGGTCAGTGTGAGATTCTGAAATTAACAATGACTTTGAAATTTCAATTCAAATCCAGAATTGGTACACACGTTTATCCAAAGAACTTCGTTGCATGTATCCATTTTATCCCTTTCTGTTACATGCGTTAGTTGAGCTACAAAAACCTAATGGGAGCAAACATGATGCAGAATTGTAATTCAAATGTAACTGCATTAAGATACATTTTTGATGTCATTTTACGAAAAAACCTGAGCATCAAATTTACTGATACATGTTTATTATTTTTACACTTATCACATTTTAATATCAACATTTGTTGACAAAAAATTGAAAGTTACAAAGTGCAAAAATGTTATATGTTATTTTGTGATACGGAAAAAATAACATTTTGTTTTGACAGTTTTGTCTCTTTAGAGAAATTTAAATAAAACCCTATATTCTATGTATAAAGGAATATATTTTTGTTTTATAAAGCATATGAATCAAGAATTATTGACCATATTAGACATGTTTCATGTTATGTTTTGTTCTCTCTAATCTTTGATTTTTCGTTAGTACTCCTACAGTAAGATTTAAAGAAGAAAATATATACTAAATAAATGTGCATCATCCAAAAAGCAAACAACATGGTCACTGGTAAATCTTGTGCACTTAAATATTTTTTTTAGTGTCTGTTAGTGGAACCTTCACTGGACTGCACATCTGGGAAAAAAAAACACAACTGTATTGTGTTAGTAATAAGAATTTAGATCCTAACTTGAATGAGATTGCAAAATGTTGCAATCTCATTCAAGTTAGGATCTAAATTCTTTTTTTCACAATGGCATTGTGGACAATGATATGAATTATTTATTATAAGCAGCTGTTATAAAGAGTGAATAAACTCATGTGAGACAGCAGAGCAACATCATAGAGACAATAGTGATGGGAAAGACATAAATAATGGACTGGGATGCTTGAATATAGAAGTGTAGTATTACTGCATAAGTTCCCTTTTCTGAAATAAAATAAACAAGTTAAAACCTTGTTAAATAACAGTAACAAGCAACAATTATTTATTGAGTATATGATCTTGATTCGATTTCTGTTGCTTAAATAAACATTTTTATTTACAGGTCTTTATATAGAATATTTCCCATCGCATTCAATATTTTACCTGCACTGTCAGCATTCATGCTCTCTGAATCTGCATAAATCATAACATTTCCAGTCTTTGAAGTTTTACTCAATCTGTATGATGATATTGTCTAGACGTCATCCTGCGATGTCTTAAGAGACACATTTCTCTTGTTTATTTAAGGGACATGCAGTGATTTCATCAACTTGCGTCAGTAAGGTCAGAATAAGACGGATGCTGCATATTAAAGATAAAGCCATGTTGCATGAAAAAGGTGAAAGTTTGCTGAAATTTCCAGTTCATGACAAATCAGTGTTTATGACATTATGAAGACGATGTCATAATAGAAAGGAATGTACTTTCTCCCTGGACATTTTACACTGATGTAATATGTTAAACATGTGACAATACAGCACAAATGATGAATACACACATATCATATTTAAAATATTTCTTTTTGTTTATTTCAAATTTACAACAGACAAGGAACACTCCTATGAACACAACCACCAAAAATTTACTTAATTTGAAAAATTTACTAACTAACTATTAACACTTAAAATTTTTCAATTTAATTAATTTTTTTGTCATTTTATAAAAGTGACTTTAGAAAATTAATGTCTTCGCCCTTTATTAAAGCAAATTATTATTGTAAATGTATAAAAAATGTGTGTTGCATAGTTGTGCTTGGAGAGTAAACTGAAGCTCAGCTTGGTTAAGAATGTTACACACAACACATACAACTAAACTTATTATTATCGTAGTCAAAAAATATATATATATATTGAAAACGGATGAAATTAAGTGTATGCTTTATTTCCTGTGAGATTTTTGTTTTTTAATGCATTTTGTGCATATTAGAAATAAACTCATATTGTTATGCTGTAGTTGCATGTACTGCTAAATCATTTTGTAAATACTATTTTCTTTCTCATCTCTATTGTGAATTTGCTTGCAAAGAAAAGCAAGTACATACAGTATCTTCATAGGTTGTGGGAGGCCAATTACTCTGTAAAGATGACCTTCATTGAGTTACTGGCATTGGCTCCACTGGGGTGGGGAGAAAACACAGTTTTTTTTCTGTGCTTTTCAATATAGATTTATTGAAACCACAAATCTGCCCCTACGGAGTCTGTGAAAGACTGGGGGCAGAATGCCGCATATGGTGTCCTGGTTTATCCTTCATGATTATAACTCATGCAATAGTCTTATATTAAATACATTATGATATGTATAATAATCATACCAATAAGTACAAATAAATAAATACATACAATAAAAAATTAGTTGATCAGGAGTCTTAACATTTGGATTCAACTAATTTCACTGTTGTGCTGTTAATGTATCAAGATATTTTTCCCCAGGCATTTTCCCGTTGTCACTTCATGAATAAGAGATATTAACATGGCCCCAGATAACTGACAGCTGTTTAGATAAAGCAAGATATCAAGATCTTTTGAAGTTATGCATTTATATCGTCACGTATGTCTATACATGAATATAACGTGAACAGCAGACTTTGTAGCTGTGTTTTTGTATGATCTGTCTTCAAGCTTTTTTCTCCAAGGCAACATCCTAAACAATAAGCAAGTAAAGAAAAAAAGGCCCCGCCCACAGTTATGACGGGTAGTGATGATCATCGCGCTCACTTCCTGTACGCCACACTCGCAAACTTCCTCCCTCTTTTAGATGGCAGGGTTATTTATGATTCACGAAAATGTTTATGCAAATATAAGCCTTAAAAGGGACAGTTAGAATTGAATTTGAGAAAAAATGGTGACATCAGTACAAAAGCCACATTAGGTCAAATAAGTACAGGACAGGATTATGTAATAGTGTAACACAAAGACATCTGTCTCTAGATATAGCTGTTTTATATTCTTTTCTTTCTGTTCAGTAGAGAAAGCATGGAAAGTACTTTTCGGTTGACAGGTTTATCAAGTTTTTGGGTTCATGAGCTATATGAATAAATATAAATTAGACAACAAACTTATGTCTGTCTCATAATATTTGTCCTCATTATGTATGAATTCAATTTGAATGTATGAGTTTCCCTAAGACATTTTTACAACATTTTGATTAAATAAAAGTAAAGTATTTAGAAGCTCATTACGATAATGAAATAAGGATCTTAATAAAGAAAAAATTGTTACACAGATGAGAATGAAAGAAAATTATAGTTTTTCATTACAATAAAATATTATTTCATTAATTAAGCCTGTTTTATTAAATAAAAAACAGATGTTCCTTTTTTGACCATATGAAATCACAAAGCTCCTAAAGAATTTATGCAACACTCTGTTCCTTATTGTCTTTTCATTTATGTTGTTGTTTTAAAAAAACACATGTAGATAGTGTTTTTATACATTAATTTATTTACAACGATCAATACTTTTTGTTGTTAAAAGAATATTTAAAGATGAATTATGATTTGAATCATAGTCACACCATTCATGATTTCTACTTAAATATTTCTTAACTTTTGCCAATATTAGGGTGCGCAAACACATTTTTTGCTACAAATTTCTAGCACTTATTCTAACAAATCATATCATAAAATCATCATAAAATGTTTTCATAATTGTTAGTCTAAATAGCTTTATACCAGCTTCCCTGAATGTTTCAAACGGAGGAGATTTGTAAACCTAAATATTTAAAAAAAACATTTTTGTTTACGTATTTATTTAAAACGTGTTGGCGTGTATACACATTACAACAGATCATTGCTACACAATGATCCGGACGTATATATATTGACAAACAAAGAAAACATGAATTTACATTTTATATATCTTTAACTTGCTGTAGTGAATTATTAGATTAGAGCAAACGTAGATGATTATTTTTCATTTTTCCATTTAAGTTTAAGACTAAATTAGCAAACTTGCACATAGCTTGTTGTGCAGCATCCAGAGACTCCTGCAAAGGCTGAGACAGCATGATTTCCCAGTACCTCATGAAACATACAGAAAAAAATGACAGATGACTATTATCAACGTTTATTAAATACATTAAACTTTGAAACGGTGCAAGAGTCCCTGTCCAAGGTATTGCCTGTGACTGAGGTGAGATGATTGTTGAAGAAAAGGGGCTGCCCCTACTAAGCTGACTAACACACACAATTCCTAGCCAGGTGAAGGGAGAGACCCAGGGGAAATACATCGAGGGCCACTGATAAACCCTGGCCACCCGCACAGTCCAACAATCTCTCGAAAAGTCGCACAGAGGAGCACAAAGGTTTGCCATGTGCAGACACGGCGTGCTGTGGAGCTCTTCTGTGACCGAGGAAGTCGCTTTTTTCCGTATTCTACGAACTCAGAGTAGACTACAGCAGGAGGAAGGATGTGGAGCAACAAACTGTTTGCGTGAGGCGTCAAGTGAGGAGTTCAGTGGAAATTAGTATATGTGCTGCAGGTAGACCAGCTCTTTGGTAGCACATGATCGAGTCTGTTGAGTAGGAAGATTTGGCAATGCACAGAACAATGGATGCCGCACAAACATGAAGTAAGTACTTTCTAGATGGTCTAAGTGACCTTTTTTAAACAAGATCAAGAAACAACAGGTAATATTCAAGAGCAAGTGATGAAACTGTTTGTATATTTTGGTGTCAATGAATCTTAATGTTACTTCTAAAACAATCATGCAACTGAAATTGTGTCTTTGTTAACATGTGCAGAAATGTCTGCTGGAAGACTAATTTACGTTTATGAACCAAACCAAAGACATTTTCTGGATAATGCTATAAACTGTGTGCAAATATTATGACTAACCGAAGAAGAATACTTTGTCTGTAGAGTTTGTATCCAGCAAGCATGGACCCTTTTGGGAAAGAACCTAGTGATATGCATGCATAATAAGGGCATGGTATTCCCCCTAACAAACACCATTGGTTTCACTTTTGCTGAAGAGAAAGCCAAGCAGAACAGCCACCGAAGAATACATGACACTACATTCAATTATTTTTTACCAGTGAACTTTCCAATTATTCCTGTTAAATAATTTATTAACTTGACTTATTTGGTTTATGTGTTATGTGTTAATCATATTGGACATGCTGTGGGTATTACAAATGCAATCATTCTGGAAGGTTCTGTAATAAATCCTTTCTTCTGTAAGAGACGTGACGTTCTCATGGACAAAACGGAAATCATTTGCTCACTCAGTACTCAGTGTAGAATCTGTTTGATATCAAAATGCAGCTACATCTGATTACTGGGTCAGTATGGATTTCACACACTTCAACCTGAATGATTCCTTCATTGGCTAATAATGGGCCAGGACTGTTTTGTGATTATTTTATGTTTTATAATGTGTGATGTGTTACACATATCAAAATAAAGAAACTTCAATAAAGTTATATAAGTGAGTCTTGTACATTGTGATGTTTTGCATACATTTTTTTAACAATTAAACAGCTAAAAATGAACTCTTTCAAACAAACGAAAAATTTGATTAGTCATTTTTAAGCATCTAAATGTAAGAAATTGCTATTTTAAACAGTTTAAGAATAGGAAATCATAAAATATTGAAGAAGAAAACATGGAACAAATTACATAAACTGAAAAATATGAAACAATAAGAAATAAAACAAAATGAAAGTACTATACTGCTCTTGAAGCAGAAAAACAATATCATGTAAAGAAAATACATTTGAATAATATTTAAGATGATATTTGAGTATACAATGTGACTAACAGTGTGACTGTGGTTAACAGTAGTTTTAAAGCATTTTTTGAAATAATACTAACACTTTAAATTATACATAAATATGCATTTTAATAATAAATTAATTTAAATAATTTCAGCTATGGACTTCTCTAGTTATTCCATTGCAGACAAACATAGGAAGTGCACAATCTGAAATGCAATTGTGTGAATTTCAAGATCTGTCATATGCAATGTAATCTGGATTCCAAAAATCAAGTAGCCTACTTGTAATTAGAGTAAACAACATTTTAAAATACTCGTAATCTGACTACAGTTAATTTTTTATGGATTACATGATTACATATTATTCACAGAATGGCTGTAAATTGCTTACAGTTCAGTGATTCTCCTACATTTTTTATTTCTATTTTTTTCTAAATTTTTCATAATAAACATACCTACCACTTATATATGTTTGTGATTGTTCAAGTTAGTGAAAGGCAGCCAAAGTGGAGTAGTATGGAGAATTCCACCCTTCGTTTTCCATTTAACGCTCGCTCCTCACAGTCTGTTTCCGCGCGCTCACTGGAGACGACGCCTCAGATCGTTCCATCGATAGGTAACGTTAAATGCAGTAGAAACTAACCAGTGTTGGGTGTAACTAGTTACTAAGTAATTACAAACCCGATTCCAAAAAAGTTGGGACACTGTACAAATTGTGAATAAAAAAGGAATGCAATAATTTACGAATCTAATAAACTTATATTTTATTCACAATAGAATGTAGATAACATATCAAATGTTGAAAGTCAGACATTTTGAAATGTCATGCCAAATATTGGCTCATTTTGGATTTCATGAGAGCTACACATTCCAAAAAAGTTGGGACAGGTAGCAATAAGAGGCCGGAAAAGTTAAATGTACATATAAGGAACAGCTGGAGGACCAATTTGCAAATTATTAGGTCAATTGGCAACATGATTGGGTATAAAAAGAGCCTCTCAGAGTGGCAGTGTCTCTCAGAAGTCAAGATGGGCAGAGGATCACCAATTCCCCCAATGCTGCGGCGAAAAATAGTGGAGCAATATAAGAAAGGAGTTTCTCAGAGAAAAATTGCAAAGAGTTTGAAGTTATCATCATCTACAGTGCATAATATCATCCAAAGATTCAGAGAATCTGGAACAATCTCTGTGCGTAAGGGTCAAGGCCGGTAAACCATACTGGATGCCCGTGATCTTCGGGCCCTTAGACGGCACTGCATCACATACAGGAATGCTACTGTAATGGAAATCACAACATGGGCTCAGGAATACTTCCAGAAAACATTGTCGGTGAACACAATCCACCGCGCCATTCGCCGTTGCCGGCTAAAACTCTATAGGTCAAAAAAGAAGCCATATCTAAACATGATCCAGAAGCACAGGCGTTTTCTCTGGGCCAAGGCTCATTTAAAATGGACTGTGGCAAAGTGGAAAACTGTTCTGTGGTCAGACGAATCAAAATTTGAAGTTCTTTTTGGAAAACTGGGACACCATGTCATCCGGACTAAAGAGGACAAGGACAACCCAAGTTGTTATCAGCGCTCAGTTCAGAAGCCTGCATCTCTGATGGTATGGGGTTGCATGAGTGCGTGTGGCATGGGCAGCTTACACATCTGGAAAGGCACCATCAATGCTGAAAGGTATATCCAAGTTCTAGAACAACATATGCTCCCATCCAGACGTCGTCTCTTTCAGGGAAGACCTTGCATTTTCCAACATGACAATGCCAGACCACATACTGCATCAATTACAACATCACGGCTGCGTAGAAGAAGGATCCGGGTACTGAAATGGCCAGCCTGCAGTCCAGATCATTCACCCATAGAAAACATTTGGCTCATCATAAAGAGGAAGATGCGACAAAGAAGACCTAAGACAGTTGAGCAACTAGAAACCTGTATTAGACAAGAATGGGACAACATTCCTATTCCTAAACTTGAGCAACTTGTCTCCTCAGTCCCCAGACGTTTGCAGACTGTTATAAAAAGAAGAGGGGATGCCACACAGTGGTAAACATGGCCTTGTCCCAACTTTTTTGAGATGTGTTGATGCCATGAAATTTAAAATCAACTTATTTTTCCCTTAAAATGATACATTCTCTCAGTTTAAACATTTGATATGTCATCTATGTTGTATTCTGAATAAAATATTGAAATTTGAAACTTCCACATCATTGCATTCTGTTTTTATTCACAATTTGTACAGTGTCCCAACTTTTTTGGAATCGGGTTTGTAGTTACTGTAATTGAATGTAATTTTAGTAAAGTAAGGGATTACTCTTATTTTACTTCTGATGTAATTGAACTAAATACTATGTAATATATTCAATAGTGGAAATGACATAAAAATTATAAGTCTAACTTTAAAATGTATGCTTTAAATGTATCATTCTCACATTTGTATACTTTGGTCAATAAGAATAATTTATGAAGTTATTTATTAATTATTTGAATGAATTAAAAGAGCCGTTTCATGTCTATCCTTGAATCAATTCTAATCAAGGTTGATGAAGGATATAGAAAGTAATTAGTAATAAGTAATTAAATACTTTTTGGAGAGAGTAATTTGTACAGTAATCTAATTACACTATTGAATATGTAATTAGTAACTAGTAACTCATTACTTTTTCAGAGTATACCCAACACTGAGTTTAACTTACATTATGCTAGTGCTTGATCTGCAGTCTGCAGAAGTTTCGTAGTTTTTAAAGTATATGCCTGTCGGTAATGTAGCCTATTGTTTTTGCTCTTGGTCTACTGTAACAGTATTTTTGGACATCTGCCTAATTAAACTAATAAAACAGATATCATCTTTTAACACCACATTAGCTGTTGTTGTTACACTTTCAATGCCTTTACAAAAAACGTGTTATGAAAAGAGTGTTCTTCTGCAGACAACTCTGAATAAAACAGGTAATATAGAGTTTATTTTTCATATTTCCCATACTGTGACCATAAGCGGTTCTTGTGAATAATAACTGCAATATGCAAACACTGCTAAATCAATCCATCCATGTAAATAAAAAATAAAAACATTCTGCAAACTAATAAACAAAGTTAAAACATCCAAACTACGGGATGCGTGAAGGGACAAACTGATCCTACTTTTTTTAACCGCGTTAAGATGTATTTCATTTCTGACATTGAAATCTCTGGCAAAATTTAAATGTTTAGTTAAAATGATAACTTGCAGATACCGTTCATGGATTCATGGCCCTGTGAGTTGCATGTAACAGTCTGTATTATTATTCTGAATAAAAACATTGATTTACATTTAAGAATTTGACATGAAAATTATGTTAGGTTAGATATAAAGTAATTATATCTAATTATATAGGGGTGTGACGAGACACTTATCCCATGAGATGAGAGACAGATTGGGTTCACGAGATCAAGACAAGATTTTTACACTATTTTAAAGTAATCCTCAATGATGAAATAAATGGAAAAAAATGGTCTTTTATTCACCTGAAAATCACAAAATTCAAAATAGGTGCATTTAAAAATGTGGCTTTAATTAATGTAATTTTACGTATTTTTCCTCTTTGTATCTGTCAATATTATCCTGCTTCAGTATATGTGACATCAAATAAGATTTAAGGAAAACGTAATCTAAATGTAATCCAAAAGTAGATTACATTACTAAAATGTGTAATCTAAGAGATTACGTTGCTGACTACAATTTTGTCATGTAATCTGTAATCAGTACTGATAACAATTAATAAGTAATCGACCCAGCTCTGGTCTAGAAAATGGGAATTAGGGACAGAGTGTAGGCCTATAATAAGGGTTTCCCGTGTGCCCCTGTGTTCATAGAACTGCAGCTGCTGGATATATGTGACAGAAATGCAATTTTTAAAATGATTGACTCAATTGATACAGGCGATTTTAAAACGCATTCTATTTTTAATAATTCATTATTAAATCAAATTAATTTAACCAATACAAATATAAATGTTTACTCTGAAACAAGTTAATGCAATAATTAATTTTATTTATGGACAGGTTAAACATCAGAGGTCCTTTGTGGTGAAAATATTTTATGCTATAGGATATTAAACACAATCTTGTGAATCTCTGATCTAGAAAATCACAGTCCACATAGACAATAGAGGAAAAGCTGAAAAAAGCAAAAGAAAAGCCCATAAAAAGATCTAGCCTATTATTGCAGTGTATTATTGGTTTGTCATCCCATATATTATTTTGCTTCCTGGCTTCTTGTTTTTTAATTGTACAAAATGGATAAATATACAATAGGCCCAAACAGTACATACTTATGCAGATTCTTGTAATATTCACTAAAATTGTGATTTTCACTATAAAAATGATTATATTAACATGGCCGTGAAAGGCCATATCAAGGGAATTAAACAAAAAAATGGAGCGTTACTTTGATGTCGCACAGCGGTCCGTCTGCGCAGAGCGCATACTGTGGCAGTCACGTGACGGAAACGTGCACGCAGGATTATCGCCCGGGTAGAAAACGCGAGGAAAAATGACCGACAAGAAAGGTAAGCGTCGTGCTATCTTTAATCATCACTCTTTAAACATTTAAACAGGACGCGTATTATTTTATCTACTTGACACTATCGTAATACGAGCCTTCATGAAAGTAACGTTAGTCTTAGAGCTGCTAAATTCCGTGTATATAACCATCTGCTTTTTAAGCAGGACTTTATTATTTAAACTGCGTAAAGTTATATACCAAGATTATGTGTTAAAGTGTCCCATTAATATTATAATAACATTTTATAATGACGCTGCCAGCGTATTCACAGATCATCCGAGTACAGAAAGTCACATGTAAATGCCAATGTTTGTGGTGAATGAGTCATTTTAACCACACACTCACTCCCCTTTATGGGGTAATTTAAAAAAGCAGCATCACAATAGCGGCATACTAAAAACCTGCTTTCTTTGAAAGAGAACACGCACTGTCATCTTGACTTTAGCCGGACCCTACAGAAGGATTTAAACAAGCGCAAAGACACGAGCATCTTCATATTAACATGTTACATCATAGTTCAAAAGAAAAGTTGTCAGTGTTGATAACGTGCCAGCTCATGTTGAATGTCAAATATATGAATTTTTTGTCAGTAAGCGGTCGGCTCATCGCGTTACAGCTCAGATTGAATCGTCCGTAGGACTCTTGACTTCAGATCAGTCTGAAAGCGATACTGTGTTGCCCTTGGCTGCAGTATGTGCTATTTCTGTGTCAGGCTTATGTCTGGAGTCCAACAAGGTCACTTCTTTGGACAAGGTTATTGTCAAGGCATGAGGCCCTGTAGGGACACCTTCACTGTCCAGTCAGATCTATATCTCAACTGTAATTTAGAGCAACCATGTTAGTTTGGAATTGTTCCAACAGAAAATGAAAGTAGTACACAGTGTGCATGTTGTTTTACTTCTGCTGCTTTACTTTCTGGTGTGTCATAAGGTAACCAGATCAAGTATCAACGTGACTGTAATGTCATCCGAATGTTATCATGCGCGTGTTATAATTTCTTTTTGATTAATATCAAATTATTAGGGATGTAACAATATCAAAATGTCACTGTACCTCGGTATAAAGTCCAAGGTGCAATATTTATTGCTGTATTTAAAATGACCAATGATGACTTAGAAACGTGCCGTAAGCATCCTCTTTTCTTTGTCCTCTAATCATTACTGTTGCTTAGAGGTGTGAGTTATAGTATGAGATGGGTCAGATGACCTAAAAATCCCTTTTATAAAATAAAATAATTGCACCAGGGCAATTCTGTGAAAATGTCAACCTTACCACGAAAAAATAAAGTTTTTACCAGCGGTTTTTACTATGGTAACAGCACAGATTTTAACATTTGGTGGTTCAAATACCCATGTGAGATCTCTCTTCAAATTTGTGAAGCATTTGTTTTATTTTTAGTGCATGATTTTTCATAGTCAGGTAAGTGCCATTTTCAGGATTGTCACATCCATAACGCTACATATTCCTCATAAATGGACACATGAAAATTAATATAAAGTAACTATTTTATGTTCTATAAAAAGGCATCCCTTCTCCATTCATTGGGTATTATTGCTTCAGGATTGTGCATTTTATTTTACAGAAATCCTACAAAGTTTATTGTCTCCCAAAAACCGCATCCTTTTTTTTGGTCACATCCATAACGCATGTTTATTTCCCTTTTTTTAAATAATTTTTTTCATAGACTGACATTTTTTGATGTTTAGACTCTGTCAACAAGGGTTCAGTAAAATATAAACAGATGGTTCAATACATTCGTAACAAATTCATTCTCTGAGCATTTTTATGTCACGTCCATAACGCAAAATGTCACGTCCATAACGTTGGAATTGCCCACCAGATAGACCTTGCCAAAGGTAACATCTATTATTTTTTTCTAACATTCTTTATGTTAGGCCTGGAAGACCTATCGATACAGTCATGTGACCACGATAATATTGAGACAATTTTGCTATTGCGATAATAACACGAAATCGATAACATTGTTACATCCTTACTAATTATGCATTTAGCAGATGCTTTTATCCAAAGCAAAGTACAGTGTCCTGGGATTCGAACCTATGACCTTTGAACTGCTGACACAATGCTCTAGTTACAGGAACAAATTGTGTACTCTTTAATTTTTTGTGTTGCTGACCTGCGTGACAGTGGTTTTGTACGTACTGACATCATATTTTGAGTCTTGAGTTAAAATTGGGATTTAAAAAAAATGCACATCTTTATATTTCGACAGACGGCGAAACCTTTGATGTTTTGGAATTGGCAGAGCATGTCAAGAAACAAAGGTGGTGGAACAAAATGTTTGGCAAAAATAACTCTGGACCTGTGGCTGAGAAGTACTCTGTTGCAACACAGCTGGCCATTGGAGGAGTGACTGGCTGGTAATACATGATATTTACATGGACACATCTGTTTGGATAGCATTGACATGTAACAAGAACACTGTCGCACCCTTGAGTACTGAGCTTAGTTGAAGAAGTAATATAAGTATACAAGTATGTACCTTAGTATGAGAAAAAGATTGTTTCTTGTATTCAGTGTATGTTTTTTTTTTAGGTGTGCAGGGTACTTGTTTCAGAGAGTCGGGAAGGTTGCTGCATCAGCTGTTGGTGGAGGATTCTTTCTGCTCCAGGTAACTGTTAAAACTGTATTTGAATTATGTGCATGCACTGTAACTTCTCATTTGACATGGGGAAAGCTACAAAAAATCTGTTCTGTACTTTCAGATCGCTCATCACACGGGCTACATTACAATAGACTGGAAAAGAGTGGAGCACGATGTGAACCAAGCCAAGAAACAACTGAAGCTAAATACAGAAAAGCCAACCAAAGAAGTGAGATCAAAATTCAATGAGGTAAATAACATTTTAACACCAAATATTTTATGCAACCATTTAAATATATTATTTTTATTATATGCTGGAAAACACACATGAACCGAGTAAACTAACAACAGGTCATATTTCACTCTCCAAACAAACAAGCATGTAAATAAATTTAGAATTTGTTGACATTTCTTAATGACAAACAAGGATGTCTTGTTTTGTCTTTCTGTAGGTGCAGGTGTTTGTCAAGAAAAACATTGTTCTCACAGGAGGCTTTGCTGGTGGATTTCTGCTGGGTCTGGCCTCATAGATGCGCTCTCTCTCTCTCATACTACCTTTATGTCTTATGAATGAAGAATATCTATCGATTACATATATAGCAGATTACAGCTTTGGAAGTGTGTTATTGAAGCTTGTATTACACTTTGCACTCCTTTTTTGTCTGGGCTCTAATTAATAGGTTTAGGCATATTATAATGTATTCATCAGGTGTATTTAAGCATGCTAGTATGTATTTTCATTACTTTTTTGGACAAGCATCGTTTTTATCATTTGTACCTGTTGCCCTGTTACACTTTTGTTATGCTCATATTTGAACAGTTTGCTATATATTTTTGGTACAAAACATTTTTGAAACGAATTTTGTTTAAACAAGTAAATTGAGTGAAATTACACCCTTAAATCCATATATAAACTTAAAAATACTTAAAAAGTGTATTATAGAGCAAAGTGCATTTAAATGTTCAAACTCAAGTGAACATTTTTGTGCACTCTTTAAGTACGTTGTTGTAATAAATTGAGACATGATTTTAAAAACAAAGGGTGAATAAAAGGTCATTTTCTTTTGTTAAAAATGATGTATTATGTGTTTCCTTTGGCTTTCTACACAGATCCCTGGTGTATATCATCTTAAAGAGAACCTGTAAACTGTTTTCTCATTGGTGATTGATGTCACTTCATAAAATGAGGTTTGGTCATAAGATGAAGTAACAAGTAAATTTACAAAGGCAAAAAATTATGTTGTACAGTATGTATCAATGAACAACATTCGCTCTAAAATGCATTACTGGGTATAATAAAATGATTACATCTAAAGCAGCTTCTGATTTATTTGAAAGCTGAATTTTATGAGTAGAGGATGACAGTGATGAATACACACTTGTACCGTATTTGTGATAAATATTTATTCAACATGTGCTTAACGCGCACGAGGTAAAGACTCCACAGATCACCCCGATATATCAACGCATGCTATGTTGTTGTTGTCTTTGTAGATTTGATGTCTTTGGTAAATCCAGAACAGCACACAGAGTTTTCTCCTGCATGCGCTTCACAACACTTCTTCATGGCTCGGATCACATCGTCACAACGACTTTCCATGTATTTGTTGGCTGTTAAAACATTTAACACACACACAATACAGGTGAATTTCTCGGAAACACCAGCTCGTAGTCACTTTTCATGTGCGACATGATTACTTTTTAGTCTACCTTGTAAACATTTCTGTATCGCACAGGCCTGCTTTTGACAAGGATCTTTTTGCGACATCTTATTGTAAGATTTTAGTTGCAACTTTGATGAAGAAGAGAAGCTTGTGTTGTTTATGTGTGCATCTCTATTTCTTCCGGTCGGAAACATAGTGCGCGACACATAAAGACCGCGCACTGGCCGCTTATCCGCTGCTGCGATAAATGGATACTTTACAAAGACATTACAAAAACGTATTGATATGGGTCCTTTGGAGTAAAACACAACCAAGGAAAAATAAATAAATAACTCATCCATTCAGTTCTTTAGGAATATATCGAGATTCGTTGGTTTCTTTTTGATATGGCCAGTGTAACATGACAGGACATTTTAAAGAACGTATTAATATTACTATAATAACAATAATATAGTAAATATATGAAGAGTTCGTTTCCAAAATGAGATAACTTTTTTCAAAACTCATCATGTTTTCATTGTTATCAAGTTTTTATTGTGTTAGTTAGCTGTATTTTTTAGTTATTATGACTCAATCAAAACAAATCAACTGCAGTTTGATTGGTATTAATTGGAATGCACAATAAAAAAACATGGTTTTGACAAATTTTAAAAACGGAGTTATCTCATTTTGGAATTAAACTCTTCATATAGATTTTTATGGTTGCTGTATCAGCTTGACAATGCAGTTTTTTAGTGCAGTCTCATTGGTCTATTAGTGTGGGAACCCTGTGACATATCAGTCACAAAAAATGTGTACCATAATTTCTTTGACACTGATGTTTTTTTAGATAACATACTGCATTGTCATTTTTGAGTTTTGACTGGACTGTAAAGTCAGCGCCGTACGATCCATCTATGATGCGGAACACACACTTTGCCCATGCGCAAATGTTCCAGTAGGTGGCAATGTGTGCACCACAAGCTGATTTGCCAACCGCCGTGAAACTTTGAAGAAGGAGATGCGGAAGTGCTGCCCAGTCATAAACAAGCAATCAAACTCAGCACAACATTATTAATTACATTACTTCTAATAATATGGCGGTGAATGCGGTGCATTTAGAGTCCGACGCGTTTCTTGTCTGTATGAATCATGCTCTCAGCACGGAGAAAGAGGAAGTCATGGGATTGTGCATTGGCGAGGTGAATATCTTAAGTTTAATCTGTGTATTGGTTTACGGCATCAGATGTGTTATGAAACTCTTTACCGCTGTAAATTTTAGGTGGACACAAACCGCATCGTTCACATTCATTCCGTCATTATTTTGCGTCGGTCAGACAAGAGGAAAGACAGAGTGGAGATTTCACCCGAGCAGCTGTCAGCAGCATCTACTGAAGCTGAGATATCCTTTCAGTCATATACGCGTTGTCATATATGCGTTGGGTCTTTGTAAGATACTATTCTAGTCATATATAGTATTGATATTATACAATGCGATATATGGGATTATGTGTTTGTTTGATAAATATTATGATACTCTGCTTAACATATTAGTATTAGTATATTCAAAGTCATGACGTGATTCACATGTGTCATAAGCTGCAGATCTGACCAGACAGTAGTGTACTACCTTGTTTTTCCATCTTTATAACATTTGTTCTTAACATGAGGCACAGGTTAGCTGAGATGACGGGACGTCCTATGAGAGTTGTGGGCTGGTACCACTCTCATCCGCACATCACTGTGTGGCCCTCACATGTCGGTTCGTGTTGTCCTGCAGACGCTCTCTCATTTAGATTTTCTTTTATATTTATTTTTGAATGGATATTTTTTGTATGATTTATTTCTTTATTCTTGTATTAAATCATTTATTTTTGCCCTGTACAGATGTTAGGACTCAAGCAATGTACCAGATGATGGATCAGGGATTTGTTGGTCTCATCTTCTCATGCTTTATAGAAGACAAGAACACAAAGGTATGTTAAGTGCATCTCAGTGGGAAAGTGAAGTAATGCTAGTTTTGATCGCCAGTTAGTGTCATGTTTTTTTTTATTTACTGGTGCATATGCTTTCTTTAATGATGATGTGTCATGCAGTGGTTTAATGGGGACGTGACTCAACAAATAGCCTATAATACATATAATAACACATTATTCTCAATCTTCTAGCTTTAGAGTGATTTTGTCTGTGATTTGTTTGTTTCTAGACTGGTAGAGTTCTGTATACATGTTTTCAATCAGTCCAGGCCCAGAAAGGTTCAGAGTAAGTAAAGCACTTCTTGTTTTTTTCTTTAAAGGGATAGTTCATCCAAAAATGAAAATTCTGTCATCATTTACTCACGCTCATGTAACTTCATACCTGTATAAATGACTTTGTTCCGATGAACACAAAGAAACATATTTGGAAGAATGTTAGTCATTTTCAGTTCCGGGACATCGTTGACTACCATAGTAGGAAGAATTAAATTGTAGTCAAAGGTGCCCGAGAACTCTTTTGTTTTCCTAAATTCTTCAAAATATCTTATTTTGTGTTCAACAGAACAAAAAACTACAATATTTTTTTTCCTTCTATGGTAGTGGATGGTGTCACAATACTGAAAATTGCTAACATTCTTCCAAATATCTTTCTCTGTGTTCATTGGAACAAAGAAATGTATACAGGTTTGAAACAACCTGAGGGTGAGTAAATGATGACATGATGAGTAAATGATGACTATACCCTTTAATGAATAGTATTTCTGTAACTTTTAACAAACCTTTTAAAATCAGTTCGACTTCAATATATATGTAACTTTCTTATTTTACATTAATCGACATTACTTCAGAAGTTTGGACACAAACGTTCATTCTTTATTATTACTGTTTCTCACATTTGAGAATATTAGAAGTATAAAATAACATGCATTGATATATAGGATTTATGTAGTGACCAAAATAGCAAACTTAATACAACCCAGTCAGAGCTATGAAGACATGCATAGTGTGCTAGAAACACTCTTTTTTGCTTATGAATCGGATTGTTGCCTAAGACACATTTTTCTCCCATACGATAAGGTATGAGCGGATTGAGATCCCAATTCATGTTGTCCCACATGAAGCTATTGGAAAAGTTTGCCTGGAGTCTGCTGTGGAACTGCCCAGAATTCTCTGTCAAGAAGAACAGGACACATATCGAAGAATTCACAGGTAAAGAGGCATTACCAGAATAATCCATGTTTCACATTATTTTATACTAAATTGCTTCTTGGGATCTCATATGATTTTCTTTTCTCCACTGGCTAATCTAGAAGTCATGGAAATTGTCCAAAGATGCTTTGTACTGACCGTGTTCCATCCATTTCCTTTTTTGTAGTTTAACTCATCTGGATCCGATCACAAAGATACATAATGGATCAGGTAATGTATTGATAATATCTAAAATTGCAAGGTAGCGAAAGTGAAACAAAATAATTTTGTACTATGTAATTGCATTTACCATTTGTTAATAAGATGTGTATAGTTTGGAAATATTGTTTATTAGTGAAACTTAAAAAAAAATCTCTATCTGTGTTTTGTAAACATGTGTGCTTATGTAGTTTGTATCTGTGTGTTGTTCAGTGTTCACTAAAAACCTGTGCAGTCAGATGTCGGCTATAAGCGGCCCGCTGCTACAGTGGCTAGAGGACCGTCTGGAACAGAATAAACAAAGTATCATCGAACTCCAGAAAGAGAAAGAGCGACTGACACAAGAACTGGCTTCATTATGAACAGAATGACTATGAACGTCCTAATGAGCTTCTTTCTTTTATTTGATTTGCTGTGTTGCACTGAAAGCGCTGATGTTTCTGGCCTCCAGGAATCACTGAGCGAGTAAAGACAGGATGTCTGTAATTCAGCGGTTGTGTGACCTCGGCACATTTCTCATCACCGCGTCTCAGCGCTTCCACTTGGAGATTTGAGTTATGAACCCCTTTCTCTGTCTGCCCTCACAACCACTTGTTTAACTCAATTTTGTCGGCGTTTAGCCTAATATATCTTTATTAAAACCCACTTCTGTGTTGTAGGATGTACACTTACTGGAAAATCTTAAAATGATAACAGTTGTCAGGTTGAAATACAGTTATATTGTTTGTATCATTGATATGTTTATGACGTCACATACAGCTGTAAATCTCTGAATGTACAAACTTTTCCAAATAAATGACAATGTTGAATAAATAGATGAATATCCTGCTTTTTCTCTTTATGGGTTTTCTCTTACTGAACTAAAGTTTGAAATATGTCATTAAATCTCAGCATAAACCCCTAAACTATATTACTATGCATAGGCAACATAGACAGTTATATTCATAAATCCCCATTTAAAGGCTGAATTTTCTGAGCTGCTGTCTAGACCTGTGCTGAATGTTTCTGTGAATATCAAGTAGCTCTTTGCTTCAACAGTCTGGCACTTAAACTAAAAGTAGCAGAGGTGTGATAAAGATCGCTGTTGGATGAACTTAAAAATAATTGTTAACAGGATTTTATGTCTGTTGTAGCTTGTTAAACGTATTTTAAGACTAACTGGTGATTTTTCTTTGCTAAATGTATCTGTAATGTTATTTTAATTTAATAGAACCAAAATCCTCAGTTTTTTTGTTTTTGTTAAGGTGTCAGGAAACAAACAGTATTTGTTCTGTCACTGGTGTTAAAGCATAGCTATGCTATAATAATTACACTTTTCATCAGACGTCAAAATATTCTTAATTAAAATGAAATTTCATAAGAAAATCCGTTGTCATAATCTAATCTGTAACATGTTATTTTATTTCATGCCACTAGGTGGCCACATACGCCCTTGATAAAATGCAGTGAAGCGGTTTTAACAAGAGTTTCATGAAATACGGAGTCGTTTATCTCTGTCAGATTGTGAAACTGGCCATGCAATGCTGACTAAATGAATAATTTTATCTAGCAAGCTTTTCGGTTAATATGGCATGCTTGATTTTTACAATAAGGAATAGTGCAGAACTAATAAACACCAAACAATCAGATATTTTCATTACCAGGCAGCATAAAATAAACACTATTTTTATGTTAATGAAACATAATAAAGTTAACACAGTCACACTAGAATACAGTTATGTTGCAAAATTCCTCTTTACCATATCACTTATGAAGGTATTTCAGTAGCAAAACTTGAGAGCATGTAGATTTTAATTTGTGAACTTGTAAAGTAAGTATTTGTACCTGTACACTAAAATGTACACTCACAGCCCCAATGTGAAAACTTGTCAAATAAAAAACTGAAATTGAATGTTGAGATTTGCACTCGTGGACAAAACTCACAAATCTGTCTTCTGCATTTGAAGTTGCAGAAAAATAGTCACAAATGTGTAAACTGGCATTTACAAAATAAATTGGCAGATACAAATGCATAGCACATATTTACACGTTTTCCTAGATTCAGATTTGAATTGCAACCACAAATAGGCATCTACAACCTCTCAAATCTGTCACTGCAGTTTCAAATCTTCCCGCCTTGACTTTTGCTACTACTTTCGCGATAAACCCGTTGCAAAACTAACTTGTGCACCTGAAAGCTCAGAGGCGAGAGAAAGAACGGCATTTGATGACGTCACGCGGCTGAGCCACACCGCCCCCTAATGGCGGGGAAAATCACAATGAAAGGATCTAGCAAATAATAGTTTAAATAATGTTTAAATAACTAAAGCGAAACCATCAGAATTATGTATACTATCATGTATAATTATTCCATGACTTATACTATCTTGTATAGATATCATTTCGTTATGTATTTTAATAATATCATTCTGTATACTATCGATAATACGTTGTGTACTATGGTTTGTTTTAAAATATAATGACAGGCTGACTACATTTGCTGTTATGTATACTATAATGTTCATTGATATACTATATAAAAATGTACATTTCCACAGTTCAACATTATGATTCTATAGCCTAACCCTTGAGAATTATTATTGCTTTAGTTATAATGTTACCAATATTATATTAATATTAAAAAAAATATGTTCCTGGTAGTATAATATAAATTAAATTCAGTGAGCAATGTATTATTGACCATTATTGCACTTTTAAGCTATTTCTACTTTTTATATTTTTTTGTTATTTTCAATAAAGGGAAAATAAACAGAAATTGTATGCAGGACTGTGCAATGCCACCATATACAGTATTGGGGTTGTGGGTTTACCTGGAAGTTTCTTTTCTCATGGAAGGTTTGGATTTTTAACAGATGAGCTTAAACATATTTAATCAATATTTAGTGTACAATTATTTTCTCATGTGATAATTACTAGCCACAGGATAATGCATCCAGTCGGTTGTATCGCAGAATGTATCTTCAGTGTTATACAAGAACTGATTCTGATCATTCTGATATAGGAGCCTTACACAATGACAGGCTGACTGTACATTTTCTGTTTTTAATTTTGATCATTATTGTCAGTGAACTTGCTTCAGCTAAGTTAGGTTGTTAATTAGGTTGCTAATTTATACATCACCCTTATCAGATTCAAGATCTTTATTGTCATACAGTATGTACCTGTAAAAAAATTATATTTTGCAGATGGGGTAGAAAAGCAATAAATATATAATAAAGGACAAACATAGAACAAAGATATACTGCAGTAAATATAAAAGAGAATAAAATAGAAAAGTTAGTTTATAGTAAAAAAGTGGCCGTAAATAGTATTTTTGTTAAGGAAACTGTATTTATTGATTTAGAGTTTCATCTTAAATTAAATACTGTATTAGTGATTCAAATTGTGGTTTTTCCCGCCATTAGGGGGCGGTGTGGCTCAGCCGCGTGACGTCATCAAATGCCGTTCTTTCTCTCGCCTCTGAGCTTTCAAGTGCACAAGTTAGTTTTGCAACGGGTTTATCGCGAAAGTAGTAGCAAAAGTCAAGGCGGGAAGATTTGAAACTGCAGTGACAGGTTTGAGAGGTTGTAGATGCCTATTTGTGGTTGCAATTCAAATCTGAATCTAGGAAAACGTGTAAATATGTGCCATGCATTTGTATCTGCCAATGCATTTTAGTAAATGCCAGTTTACATGTTTGTGACTATTTTTCTGCAACTTCAAATTCAGAAGACAGATTTGTGAGTTTTGTCCACGAGTGCAAATCTCAATATTCAACTTCAGTTTTTTATTTTACAAGTTTTGACATTGGGGCTGTGAGTGTACATCTTAGTGTACAGGTACAAATACTTACTTTACAAGTTCAGAAATTAAAATCTACATGCTCTCAAGTTTTGCTACTGAAATACCTTCATATCACAACTCAGGGGCCAAATGTTAAACATCTATTGTTCAAATCTTACTTGTAAATGCTTCAGTTTACATTTAAAGTGATAGTTCACCCAAAAATAAAAAGATCTGTCATCATTTACTCACTCTCAAATTCTTCCAAATCTGAATACATTTCTTTGTTCTGCTGAACACAAAGGAAGATATTTGAAAAAATATTGGCAACCAAACAGATCTCATCCCCCATTCACTGCCATAGTAGGGAAAATAAATACCATGGGAGTAAATGGGGGATGAGATTTGTTTGGTTACTGGACATTACTTTACTGGCAGAACAAAGACATTTATACAGGTTTGGAACAATCTGAGGATGAGTAAATTATGACAGAATTTTCGTTTTTGGGTGAACTTTCCCTTTAAGTGCGTGTGAACTCAAAGAAAAACGTTTTAAACTGGTTGATGAATGTTGATGTTTAATCAGGTGTTTTTCTTTCCCACATGCAATACAACCACACATGTGACACACTGCATTCATGGAGTAAGAACATATCTTAATTAATGTCAAAGTTCACAGAAGGGACCACAAATCACTCTAATGGTGACTGTGCACAAAACCCAAACGTATTTACAACAAAACCGGATGGAAACACGAAACACAGCGAAAACATCTGTTCATTGTAAATAGCAATTATAAGCATGTCCCAATACTGTCACCAAGCTTTGATCAAAAACACAAAGTTATTAAATTGCAAGTCCTTGTGGGTATTTCCCCAGCCACAACACTCAGCAGTAAATACAACACTGTGAAGTTTACAGTTTTTAGCCTAAATAACTTTCTAGAATTTTCAATTAAAACACAATTTGTCTAAAACAATACGTGTCGTTCAATTGTTAGAGCATTAGAAACTGACGCGTTCTGTGATGCCACTTTAATGTTCTCACAGTGACAGTAGAGGTTTATGGCTCCTTGCACAGCGGCAAGCTAAGACATCGTCATGCTTTACGGCATTTTTGTCCTCCAGAAATGCGATCTCAGGCGTTGATCCAGGTTTCTAACATCTGGAAGTGCTGATACTCATGTAAATTAAGTATCCCTTATTTATCACCGTACACAGCAGACAATAAACCTATACCACTTTGTATCAAGGTCTGGTGTGAAACCCCACTAAAACAGAACGGCTTGGGTATGTGTAACAGGGCTCGTCCCAAGACCGAAATAGTCCGGAGAGATGATGGAGAGCGAGCAGTTTCTCTCGTCTTGCACATCAACTTACAGGTTATTACTCCTGGCAGAATGCTGCCGTTTATTGAGTGTGAAGGCACGCTGACTGTAAAGCTGAAGCCTCTATAAATCGCACCTGTGTGTGTGTGCAGTATGTGTGTATCTCTGTCCGTCTGTGTGGAGGAAGTGACGGGCGCAGAGATTTGGTGTGTGTGTTTGGAGGGCATTTTGTTTGATGAGATGCCTGTGGGGCCGTTGGCCTCTGGATATATTTATGGCAGAGGGGCCGAAGAGGCAGTGGACAATGACGTCCCAGAGGCAGACAGTGTTTAATTACCACCTCCAAAATAGATGGGATGAAGTTCATGCGGTGACACAAGCACACACATATCGCTCGGCCCTCCACTGAAGGTATGAGAAACACAAGCGTAAAACAAAGGAAGCTGGTGACGTATTCTTGTCACAAATGATGGCACCTTGTCTCACCTTCGTTTATTACCTGAGGTTAGGGGCGGGGAGGTTAGCCGGTGTGTGCTATTACTTTCTAAGGGATCGAATTTCGTCAAGAAGAAAACTTTTACAAACTTCCCTCAGACTTACATTGAGGGAGCAATAGGCCTAACCAGAATACCACAGACTTGAGACATATGAAATAGCCTTAACTTCATTTTTTTACGTTGTCATTATAAAGCAAGAGGAAATAGGAAAACAATTTTTGATGTCAAAGAGAGAGTTATAGGAAAAAACATAAAATGAAAGCGAACAAGTACATTCAGATTTCTGCAACAGCGATATGTTCGATGGCTGTCAGTCTATTCGCATATTTCAATAAACATTCCCGGAGCGTTTCAATTAACATCGCTCTGCAAGACGGACAGTCTCATAGCTCACGGTCGTCCTGTTTCGCTCCTAACCTCCACGCTCCAAGTATTAACTTTTGATTTTGCTTAGAGATTTATTTGTCTATTACGAGAGGAGTTCTCATTTCCACGATCGTAACAGCAGCTTCCCTGGCTATCACAAAACGCATGTCCATTCCAATCTTTTTTTATTTTCGGATCAATTTAGTTACATGTGATATTATAAATCATAAAATGCATGAATACTGAAAAGATGAATGAGGTTGTTACCTGCTGAAGTCATATAGTGGCGGGAGGAGGGGCATTGCAGTGAATACTGAGTCCTGATTGGCTAATTGCTGTTGGGTGGTGATTAAGCCAGTCAGGCTGTATTTTTATTTGGGTCACTTATAGTAAGATATTCTGTATTCAAGGTTATTACATTCCACTGCTCAATTATTAATAACATCACAATTAATTTTTGTGCAGTAAATAAAACCGCTCTTTAATGTGTGCTTCAGACCTTACTGACCTTCATTGTTTTAGTACTATTAATGTATACATTAAAATGGAGACTTTAAGGTTATTAAGGTTGGTTAAAAGATGCTTTTATCCAAAGCGACTTAGAAATGAGAGGGCATAAAGTTCATAGTTAGGAACTATTAGTTAACAGGGACTAACAATTAATATTATTTCTACAGGATTATTTAATCTTAGTCCCCGTGAACCGGAAATTGCGATCGTTTTTACTTCCGTATTCTGACATATTTCCGAGTGAAAAGGAATTTCAAAGGAGAAGATTAGTGGGCGTGGCTTGGCTTTTTTTTCATTGCGAATTGATTGGATGTGTAAAAACAGATGTTGCATTGATTTTGAAATGAAGCTGGCAGCAGACTGACAGTTGAAGGGGAGGAGTTAACCAACCCGTTCTCACTCCCGACTCGTCACATATTTACGATCGGTCAGCGCCCCATGGCGTCACTTTTGAATGCGCAGGTGTAACAGGTATACAAAGTGTACTACTAAATATTGTTATAATTCACCCAAAATTGTTCATTAATTCACCCAAAAGTGTTCATTTGTACATTTTGTGGATACCTGATCTCAATGTGTGCTTCCCCTTCAAATGTGGTATGATCGCTAGGTGACTTAACTTCCTGATCTGTCCCCTCCTCTTCCCTTTTGTAATGTGATTCAGGGAGAGGTAGGTTTATTTTTGGTTGTCTGATAATCCTATTTAATCCTTACTTTAATTATTACTTTTATATCTATATATCTTCACCCAAACTTATGAATAATGTTATTCTACTTGTATGTGTGATGATTGTTGTCATTTTGCACTTTTTGAGTTATTTCTCTTAAATGTGGAAGTGAGCATATGGTGACGCATGTACAACACATTTGTTTTATAGAAGCACAATAAGGGCCTTTTAATCTGAGAGGCTGTTTGTATGTTTCTTTGTCGATCAGGTATGTTTCCTCCTTTCTTCCCTTTTGTAATGTGATTCAGGGAGAGAAGCACAATAAGGGCCTTTTAATCTGAGAGGCTGTTTGTATGTTTCTTTGTCGATCAGATTAAACGATCCAGTGAACTGATGCCTGCTGTCCCGTGTCTGTTTCTCACAAAACAACACAACGCAAAGTAGACCGTCCGAGTCTCTAATAACTGGTGCCGCCGGGTGTCACGATTTGGCAGAAGAGAACCCAAATGCAGGCAACGGCAGTGAAGGGGTTAACAGAAACGTTTATTACAAGACAAAAAGGGACAAAGCAAAACACCCACGAGGGGGATAACAGAAAACAAACTGGATAATATACAAGAACATGGGCGTAAATAGACTAAACACTAGACTCACAAAAACTTTGACAAGGATAAAACTAAACTAACACTTACTACAACAAATGATAACAGGAACAAGAGACACGGGAGAAAACGAGGACCATCAGCAAACACAGCAGCACAGGAACAAGGACCGTAGGACACGAGAACAACCACATACAATGCAAGAGCACAAGACAAAGAAACAAGAGGGTATTTATAGGAAACACAAACGAGGGATAACGACATGGGGCAGGTGTGAGACATTAAACACTCAGGGAAAGATAACGAGGAAACAAGAGGGATGGGGCCAATGACAAGACACTGGAGAGAATGTATATTATTGTCAAACGGACAATAATATGTTTCTCTCCACACATAACCAAAGACTTTGTCATGGCTCTGCTACAGGACCAAGAAAAACATGACAAAGGAAGCAGAGCCATGACAGCCGGGCATATGCGAGCCACCGGTTACACAGGGTACCCCTTTGGCATCGTTTTTAGACGAACAGGAAACTGCATTGCTGTTTTCTAAATGCTCCAGACCGAGATGCGTGCAATTCTTAGCATTTCATAATTATTTACGGTTTTAATATTTTGTAGCACCTAACCCTAACCTCACCCTAAACCTAACCTAACCACTTCTCAGCCATATAAAACACAGCACGCGAACAAAAGTACAGTCACGGGTATTTATTGCACAAACTGACCAAAAACATTACAAGATATAACAAACAACTCGTTTCTAAAACCTTTTTGCACCAAAGCCGTACGATAAATTTACATGAAGATGCCGTGCGTGTCCTTGAATGCATGAGGTCGGCAGCCATTTAAAGATAAACCAGAACAGCTAGATGCAGTCAGTTGCGGGAGCCAACTGAACTGCCGAGCCAACGAAATGACGCGATCGGTCACGAGACACGGGAGAGCCAATGGCATCGAAGCTGACGTAACTTCCTCTGGCGGCAAATTTTGAACGTCGTTCTTCTCTGGATTTGAGATTTACGGCGGACGGTGATCGCTTTCGCATCTGTTCCTCATACAAATCGATCATTTCGCGTTGGTACCCTTGGAATATCTGTATTTTTGAACGACATTGTGACTGCTTGTATTATGTGTTTTATATTACGATAAATAAACTGTTACATTACTTGCTCAAACTGTCTGAATAGTGTCATGTAAACACAATTATCCTGGCCATTAAACTTAAATTAAACCCCGAAACATCATCATTGCAAATTATATCTAATATACATTTTCATAATGATGGTGAAATTCGTGTGCCCTTCACGTCGAAAAACGACGCCAAAGGAGTGCCCTGCGCGTTCAAAAAAGACGCCAAAGGGCGCTGACTGATGCGTAAATATGTGACGAGTTGGGAGTGAGAATGTGTTGCAACAACAGATGCTCTGGCCATGCCGTCTAGTTGATGTCATTTGAGATGTATAGTAATTTCAGGGCGGAAGTGCATTTTTTTAACTGAAGATTATTAGGGTACATTAATTTTAAAAAGAAAATGACCAACGTTGATAAGCTATTTACTACGCTGCAATATTTCATGGAAAAATAAGAATCGTCATTTTTATTTCACTGGGACTTTAAATTCAACATGTACTATACATTTTTTTAAATCAAAAGTTGTATCTGTAAACATTAGTCAATGAACAATGAACTGACATGAATAAACATACTGTAAACTGGATTTGTATTAACATTACCAAACATCAAAACATCTTATAAATATCTCACAGAGGTTAGTTCTGCAGTAAAAGCTGTATGTGTGTCTCTGCAGTGTTTACTGACACCTATTCCCTCAGCACGGAATGACAAAAAAACATGTTTGTTGTGCATTGCCCCACAGTGAAAAGGTAATTTTGGAAATAAAAAGGTCCCTTGGCGACATCCACACTACATGTATGTGTACCTCTACAAAACCACACTGTAAGTGATATCACTATTCCTGTGTGGATTTATTTGTGCTAACAAAGCGTCGGTTTGATACTGTCTGTGTCCTGCAGGACACAGTGTGCAATCTTTGGAAATGGATGCATTTCTTGTGCCGATAGTGCAACAAATGTGGCGATAGTGGCGAGATGTTGAAGATGTGGCGCTCTTATACTCACTGTGAGAAGATGAATGTGCTTGGTTTATCCCACTGAAAGAATCTCAATATGGCTTAAAATGACCACAAGGCACTGAGCAAAAGGGAGGGAGCATATGGATGAAATTGGCTCAATTCAAGTCTATTTCTTGTATTCTTGCACATAGCATGTGAATGTTACCAGGTTTCCCTTACATGCATTGATGTATAGGCCTATAGGAAGATTTTACAGAGCATAAAATTTGCGCACTGACATGCTGTTTGCCTTTTAGCGCCTACTTCCTATAATTATGCAAATCAGATTTTGTATTTACAGACTGGAAAATTCCTGTAATAAATGCAAGGAATCAAATTCACACATGGAGGCCTTTATAGGTGCAATAAACATGCAAACGCATTTTTTTAACAAATGAAACCGATGAAAGATGGTTTTGCATTCATTTGAAAGATTTGAGTCTACCAAAGAGGATTTTTGTTTACATGCTAATGCAGTTTAAGATCATTAAGACTTTCTCTTTTCATAGCAAATGCTTACGAGACTGAATGTCGTGTACAACGTGACTCGCTGTAAGGAAGTATGTTGGAACATGTAGGTGACTGTGACAGGAATCCCGGGCTTTGGCTCAGATCTGCTGTGAGAGTTTAAAGAAAGGCAGCGGCTATTTGCACTAAGTGTAAATAGCGACAGATGCTATTTACACTAAGTTTAAATAGTAGCAAGTTCTGTTTACACTAAGTGAAAATAGCAGCATTTCTTAGCGATATGCTATTTACACTAACCAAAAATAGCTGTAGGGCCTATTTTCTTTGGATTAAGAAGAAATAGTAGTTATGCTTTTTACTTATAAATAGTGGCAGATAATGTTACTATTTGCACCTCAGTATTGTTGTGCATTAAACATTATACAATAATAACAGACAGTAAATCATTATATTTATAATTATTAAAATGATGGCAACCTATTGAGATATTAAAGCCTTATACCTACCCCTAACCTTACCCTAAACCTAAAGTTTATGAATAAAAATGAATTTTAAGTCTTAAATCAATTTTATTGAAAACAAATGCCTTTATGATCTGTAAAGTAATAAAAAAAGGTTAAAGAAGGTTTTAAGGAGGAATAGAACCCTGGTCTCCCATGCCATGCTTTATAGACTTTACACTTTGTGCCACTCAAATCGCTGTTTGAAATGGTGTCAATCTTACACTTTCTCTTTTCCAATCACATATTGGTGGGCGGAGCTAGTGTAAATAGTCTCTGCTAGGGTTGTTGTCACGGTACCACAAACATGTCTTATGATACTATACCAGCTGAAGTATCTCGATACCAAGTAGTATCACGATGCTGTGCCATATAATTCAAATCTATACAAAAAACACAGATTTAGATTAAACATTTTGTATTTACTATAGTAAACAGTATTATACTTTGCACTAGAATATGTTGTTGTATTAACTGTAGTAATTGGATAAATTGTAGCAAATACATTTACATTTAGTCATTTGTAAATACTATAAATACTGTAGTATACTTAAATATTTACTATGATAAGACTCAAAAACACTAGTATCTATTAGTTTTAGTAGTTTATGTAGTAAATACTAAAGTACACTAGATCATTTTTCACGTAGGAACTAATTCAAATGTTGGACAAATTTAATTGATACAGCAGTCTTTATAAAGGGAAATATTAGGCTTACTTTAAATGCAGAACTAAAACGGCCAGTAGGTGTCGTCAATTTTCCACTGAGTTAGTGAATCATTTAACCAACTCGTTCAAAACGCCAATTTGAATCATTAACTCGTCCGAGACATTCAAAACACACATCAAAACACACATTCATTTAGGAGATAAACACCGCAAAAAGGCAGATGTAAGTGTTCAAATAAATATTAATGCGCATATGCAACATTAACTACGGTACTATGATACTACCGTTTCAAAAATAGAGAGGCATCGCGGGTATTTTGAAGCTGTAGCATCGCGATGCTACCATAGCACCGGCAAACCGTGCAACCCTAGTCTCTGCCAACATGGCGGGCTATTTGTACTCAGTGTAAATAGACTCTACGTTAAAGAAAACGGTTTATTGATTTATGTATTTGTGCGTGTACCAAAAAGTATAGTCTTTAAATATAGCATAATGTTCACTTTTCATATTTTGTTTATGCCCGAATGGAAATGATTTAAACATGTGGTTGTTTCTTTTTGAACATTATTTAGAATGGCCCCTAAGCCTGTGCATTTGTTATTTATTTCCTTATTATGAATTTATTGATGTATTGGTTCGTGATTCTCATAGGTTCTCCCATCTTTTGGCAAGCACTGGTCTTTTCATTTGGATTGATTTTCTATTAGCCTTCCACAACCCTCCCATACAAACTTGGCAAGTGTTTATGCATGCGGTGTCAACCCTGTTGACTTAAAACCCCTGTTCACATCCATTAACTGACACTTCTTGTGTTGACAACAATTATAAAAGTGTATTGTTTCATTCATAATTTACAAAAGGTGCCTATCATTTATTCAACCCAGTAACATCTGAAGAAATGGATAGTCTTTTTGCAAATGTTTAAAATTATATGAAGCATGAAGAACTTTATTCCCAAAAGTTAAATTTAAACATTTGTTGTTTTGTGAGGGCTTTAAAGGGATACTCCACCCAAAAATGAACATTCTGCAATGAATTACTCAAGGCCAAGTTTTTCCAAACCTGTATACATTTGTTCTGTTGAACACAAAGAAAGATATTTGAAATAATGTTAGCAATTTTCAGCTATTTTTGTACTATGGTAGTCAGTGATGTCCCAGAACTGAAAATTGCGAACATTCTTTCAAATATCTTTGTGTTCCACAGAACAAATAATTGCATACCGGATTGGGACAACTTGGGGTTGAGTAATTCATGACAGAATATTCATTTTTGGGTAGAGTATCCCTTTTAAATGTTATAAAATTGTACCATCAAAACTACAAAATTCTCACTGAGCGAGTATGTTGCAACAAAACAGATAAACAGGCCGTGCATCCTGAAATGATGTAGCACTAGTCTGCACAATGGTCTGCTAATGTAGGAGTGAAAAGTACCGATGACAATCAATGCAGAAAACACCTATTAGTAATTGTAGCTTTCTGAGCTTTTTGTATCCGGCAGCATTTTTCGATGAGTCCCACGAGGGCACAATCCTCCTCATAAAAATTGATATTAGAGCGTGTGAAAGGAAGGATTGTGTGGCAGGCTATTCTCAGGTTCACTGGTTCATTTGATAGGGGCTTTACCAAGCAAATAAATAAAAGATGTTTTGCTGTATCAGGCACTTTTTCGACAAATTAAACCCAATATAGCGGAACGGCCCATCTCCAGTAACGTCTGCTCCCGTGGCGACAGCGTGGAGCGGGTGGATGCTGAGTGATGTCATTGACTATCGCTGCACTGAGATGCTACTACATCACTTTGAATACAAAAAATATGAGGCTTGGATCAGCTTGTGCAGTCTGCTTACAGTATATCAAAGTTGAAAGCCAAACTTACTAAAAGTTACTAACAGGGCATTACCTGTGATAGCTGATGTGATATCTGGTAGTATAGGTCATAAACAGTCTTCTTTGTAAAACTGTGTTTAGTAATATGCTTACATTACATAATGTGTAATTTGATCATTTTTGAAAGTGAAATATTTCAAAAATGTATGTTTTTCCCAATGTCTCTATTTTGATCTCTTATTTAATCTTATTTAACTAATTTCATCTCATTTGTATTTATTCATTTAGCTCAAAGCTTCATTCTAAGTTTTTTATAATCTGCGAACATACTGGCTTTTTTATTAGCTAACAAATTCGGCTACCATGTAACATATCTCCCTCTGCTTTTGTTTATCTTATATATTCATGTATATATTTATTCATGTTTTACTTTAAATATGGCCTTCTGAGATTTAAGCCATCTTTTAAAGTTTTCATACCCCCTATATAGGGTGTTAAATGTAATACAGAAGACCTCTTTTTATTCACAAGATGGTACAAATGAATTTTTGTAACTTGCATTAATATGAAAAGAGGGCGACTGTGAAAGGATATGATAAATTTATTTAAGGCAGCAACTGAGCTGTACTATACTGTAAGTTTACTAGTAAGTATAATCAAATTGGCTGTAAAAGTAATTTTAACTCACTTAAATTTTAATAATTTAAATTATATTAAATAATGTGCCTAAAGTGTATTGTAAAGCTATTAAATACACACTTTAGTGATTGCTATTCAATAATATTTCGACTTTGCAATATTTTATTTGTTTATTATCAGGTGTCCCAAATAATAAAATTACACCAAAGATTTATTGTTGTAAATTTTTTTATTCATAAATGATTTTATGAGAAGAGAGTTCAGTTTCTCTTTAAACTTCACAGTGAAGTACAAACCAAAGCTTATTTTAAACAACAAAAAGGGTCCAACGTAAAGACTTGTGGCACTCCCAAGAGCACAGTTGTTTTCTGGAGGGCTCGCATTCCTTGCTTAAATAGCTTCACAATATTTCCTTTCTCTATTTTTTTAGTATCTAGATGACGGCTTTCTTTTCAAAAAGAACAAACAATTCATCTCCGTTTTGCTGAATCATTTCTGACAAGTGTTCCCTCCCCGATCTGCAGACCGTCAGGTGAAGTTGGAGGAAGCCGTCGGGGAATTGGATCAGATACTACCTCTCTACCCTCTCAGCTCCCCGGGGTCTCGCCGCTGTCGGTTGAATCCTTTTTTGTTCTTCCATACTTTCTCTCTGCTCCTCAGCACTCTTTCCTTGCGCTGCTTCCCACATTTGCCAGCTGTTATCAAAATGCCCTAGTTTCTGGGTGATCCAGCAGCTTGCTCCCAATAAAGCTAACTCAACTCTTCCCTACAAATAATCACCTGGAAGAAGGTAAGGTAATGATGAAAGTTGTGTGGAGCTAGAGGTGGAATCAGAGGTTTCTACATACTGTATAAATCATTGACATGGTGCTATATTTGTTTGGCTTTTGAACAATAGGTGGCGCTACAACAAACAAAGTTACTCCAGTACCAGCTCTCCATGCAAAATGGAATAAATAAGTCCATCAAAATTAATGAAATTCATTTGGTTCACAGCAAGCATTGTGTGAAAAGGTCTTAAAAGTTTAAAAACGAAAAAGAGGCCTGGTTGGATTTTTAATCAACATTTTCTTCCTTGCAGTCACCGTTGACAGTTTCTTGAGTTGTTTACAAACTCAAACAGTCTATAGTTAGACTAATGGACTATATTACTTGGCCGAAAGATTGAATGACTTCAGGAAAAGTAATTTGTTTACCAGTAGGCCAAATGTATAATGGATGAAGCAAGTGTGATCTTTAAAACTTTCCGGTGACATATATTTTCTCATAAGAATACTTTGAAAACTTTTGTGATCTCCGACATAGTGCTAAAGTTTTGTAAGCAGGGCTGCTGGAAAGACCAGAGACCTCCAGAGAAATGCTGGCACGTGATAAATGCATGTGGAACACAGAGTTCCTTGGTCTCTCAAATGCAAAGGATTCTGGGCTGAAGACCATGTAATCCGTGAAATCTGGCCAATCTTGTCGTTGGCCCTGCATGGTCAGTACATCAGAATGTTTGCAGACTATAGCATGAGTAGTCTGCCAGGCCTGTTCTGTTTTGTTGGACATATGGGAATGAGGGAAATTGTGTAGGTGTGAAGAAGAGCTCTGTTTCTCATTGGATCGGCTCCTATAGTCATTCATTATCTACATGTCTATCCATGAGGAACAGGGTAAGAGGGAAATTTAAAGAGGCGCAGCCTAATCGTAAATCTCATCCGCGAGCGACCCGCCCGTACGCTGCCCTGAATGGTCTGGTTGTAGACTCCTTCACTGCTGTGATTTAAAGTGCCTGAAGAAGGGAGGGCGTGAATACGGAGGTTGTCTGAAAGGGTACATATATTTTTCCACCATGCGCCCACACACACGCAAAGAACACATCCCAATCGAATTGAATTATAGAACCGCCATCAGATCTGAGTGATTAAGGTCTGCTGCTGATGTGCACTTCACATATTAATACATCACGGCCATTATTATGGATTCACTACCAATTTCTGGGATTATTCGTCACCGTGTGTGCGGAATGAATGATGCTGCCACAGGAAAGCATTATGTAATCTATATCACCCTGTCACATGAAATGTTCCTATCACCAATATTTGAGACAGCGCTGATGTATGGACCGAGAGAATGACATTCTCATTACATCAACATTCTTAGGTAATTCTATTTAGGTTCCTCTAAGGTCTGGTATGTTCTCTGTAAATGTATCTTCTTGTGTAGGAAGATGACTACATATTTTTTGCTAAACAAGACACGAATAATGATTAGACAAGTTATTTTTTGCAGTGTAATGGAAAAAGAAACAATACTAATGTACACTTTAGGTGTGCTGTAAAAATACAGAAAAATCACGATCCTTCCTCCCTTACCAAAATCCCAAATGGCCAAATCCCACAACTCCTTTATTCATATCATTAAAATATTGATGTAGGGGTTGCCTTGAGTCTGTAGCAGACATCATGAGCAGTGTTGGGTGTAACTAGTTGCTAAGTAATTAGTTACTGTAATTTAATTACTTTTCCCTTGTAAAAGTGAAGTAAGGGATTACTCTTATTTTTTCTGTAATTTAATTACAGTTACTTCTGATGTAATTAAAATAAATATTGTGTGTAATATATGTGTCAAATAGTGGAATTGACATCAACATTTAAAATCCATGCTTTTATATATTTTCTCACATTTGTAATACTACTTTATGCAGTTTTATATTATTTATTTGAATGAATTAAAAGAGCCGTTTCATGTCTATCCTTGAATCACTTAACTAATCAAGGTTGATATAGGATATATAAAGTAATAAGTAGTAAGTAATTAAATACTTTTTGGAGAGAGTAACTTGTACAGTAATCTAATTACACTATTGAATATGTAATTAGTAACTAGCCCAACACTGATCATGACTTTATAAAAGTTTGGATTATATGTGTTATATGACTCAATAGTGCTCATAAAAGGCTGCTTAAATAGTAGTCTCACAAGTAGAGACCTAACTTGTATTCTTTACTTCAACTCAAGTGAAATTTATTTTACAGCGCTTTTTAATGTGCATTGCATCAAAGCAGCTGTACAAGAAGAAAAAACAACCAAAAAGAGAACACAGGTTGAACACACATAGAATAAAGATATAACCTTAAAATTAATAAATCAAATACAGACACACACACATACGTATCTATATACATATGTAAGCATTAGGGCTGTCGCGATAAACTGACGATAAATATCACGTGATTTATGCACAGCTTTTGAGTGAAGTACGGGAAAATGCTGCTGCATTCGAAAGCCAGAGGGCGCTCTCGTGCGGAAACTCCAAATACGCACTGCAGAAGAAGACCATAACATGTTCTAGAATCTAGGAAATGCCTATGGACATCTTTTTATCACTGTTCCTCAAGCCTCATCAGGTATTTTTATGATAATAAAGTATATTTATAATGATTATGTTTGACGGGTGTGGCTTTTTCAAATGCACATTATAAGCGACTCAAGCTCGCACTGCTTTTAGATCGAGCAGCATTTCCTACTGATCCCAGAGACGTGCTTCACGGACAAGCTACGCATTAAAAAAAATATCGACACATTGCATATCGCAGCCAGCTTGATTTCAATAGGATTTAGTGGTATTGCGATAAATTATCGTCCAGCCCTAATAAGCATTATACTGTATACTAAGTGATATTATACAGTACAACTCCTATGGTATTATTGCAAGTCTACGATGAGCTAGCGACGTGTTTATCATCAACAAGTCAAAAAAGAATTTGCAATAATATCGTGTATTTAGCATCATTTAGCATTTCTGGGAAAAATTTTTTAGACAACTTTACGATTTTAGTCTGATTAAAACGTCAGGTATAAAGATTAGACATCAACGTTATTAGCGCTCTCAATATGGATATTTCTCTTAAAGGTGCAGTGAACTGGCCGTTTTTATTGTTTTATACTATTGTCTGATGTCTACATATGACGTTCGCGTGGTTTTTACATTCGAAAACATCAAAATCAATAAGTAATAGGCTATTTTCTACCCTGGTTTTGAGGCCGGCTGGAGAAACGCTCGGTTTTTAAGGGCGGGTCTCATAGAAGACTTGGAAGTAAACGCCCACTGCTATGATTGGATAGCAACCTGCGTAGTTGACTTAGTTGGAGCCTTCTGTGAATTTGGTTAGACACGTAGATAGTTTGTATAGCAAAAATAAAATAAAATAAATAAATAAAGTGTAGCCTATAGTTGTATGGTGTTTTGTGATATATGACTGTACATGTCAGCTTTTAAGACCCGCGAACCGGACAGAAGATCCCTGCGATCGCGGGTCTCAAATGTTATAGTTTTCATGATAAATAAACAAATGGCCAAAATGACCCAACACCAGAAATAATATCAAAACACTTCAAAACAGCCTCCATTATTCGCAAACGGTGGATAAAACCTTGAAAAATGATATATGTGCCCGCCAAATCACAGAGATGCCGATTACAATTATTACAAATGACTAGAGGTCCCCAGGTAATACTATCAGGGCATATCAAGCGATCTCTAACCAAGCAATAGTGACGCATAGTACAAAAATGTATGCATCACATAAGATTGCTGCGCCATTTCTATCGGATCCAATATTGAAGGCACAGCACTGCTTTTTAATTTTAGTCTCTCCGCAAATCCATCGTCAACCTCTGCCTTGTTCACAAAGGAATCCGCGGTAATGATTTACCCACGTGAGCTGGAACTAGGGCTGTCACGATTATTAAATAATCGTCTCATCGCGATTGTTTGACCTCATCGCGATGATTTCGGATCATCGCAATTATCGCACATCTCTATAGAAGACACTAGGGGGAGCTGTAGTGCATCTGCATATTGCATATTTTAGTGTATATATTGTTACTAAAGCATGGTAATACTTGTAAAATGTACCACCACAACACAATCACTTAAAAAAAAAACTAAAACATAAACAAATTACCTGCAATACAATTTAATATTATTTAAGCAAATCTCAGTGTGAAAACCAGTCTACCAAAATTTTGTTAACACACAAGTAAAATTTTACTGTAGTCTTGCAAGTGAGAAAAAAACAGACTAGAAGCTTTTCTATGACTGATAGTATTTTAACGGTGGCTTCAATTCACACCTGATCAATTTACTTCATTTACAAGTATTTGGTGGTTGTATTATTGACAGGTAAAAGCCTAAACCTTAAATATATGATGATCCAATTTTTTCCGATGTATTTCCAAGAAAAAAACATAGTCTTGTATTCAGAACAATATGGTCGTTTCAATCGCTGAATAAAAAATGAATGAGAATTAAATGTCAAAGCTCAAAAACAGACAATTAATCGTCATAATCGACAAAGCCCTAAAACAGACAATTAATCGCCATAATCGCAATGATTTATTAGACAATTAATCGTCAATCAAATTTCATAATCGTGACAGCCCTAGCTGGAACGTCTTTAAAAATTAACTTCAACCACGCATTCCTACTGTCGGAATCCGAAGGAAGGTTATGCAGCGACTGTGTTCTTCCACAACCAGGCACTGCACAATATTTTGAGATCTTTAACAACATGATGCTTACACACACTCTATCTGGTTCAATGCAGCTTGTGTTCAGTACTGTCATGCGCGAACCAGTGGGCAGGGCTCGAGAAGTAGGCGTTGATATTCTTCTGTGGAGGCGGTGTTCAACCTATCTATGACATAGATATGTGCATTCCAGGACCTGCCGTTCGCTGAGCCTCGTGTCAATAACAGTTGTTATTTCAGTAACAAGGGCGTTTTCAGGTCTGACACTTACAGGATGTTCGCTTGAATACGATTCCCTCTTATATAACAAAAGCTCGGGTTAAAATTGTGGTCTTAATTCACTGCACCTTTAAACAAATGCATCAATTAAAAAAATTGCCCCCCGTTCACTCCCATTCTAAAGCTTGGAAGAAAAATTATGCGTGGTATTATAACTCTGACTGCATTATTCTTCAAGAAGAAAGTCATATTCAGTCAGGATGCCTTGAGGGTGTATCCCTTTAACAAGCGGACAGTCATTAGAACAATATGATATCATAATAAATAATAAATGCAATAAATTCCTAAGCCTTTAGACAAAAATAACAACCTTTTGTGCAGTAATGGCACGTAAAGGTGTTCATTATTAAAGTCTATGGATATTGCATGCAGCTCCCAGTGTGTCTCTTCAAGGCCCAAGGGTTGCTAAATGCTTGTCTTTCCTTAATGATTTTAGTGTTACATATGAGCAGCTTTACCATCTAGTGTCGAGCTGAAATTACCATGCTTTAATCTCACTGTCTGCAGCTGTTATTTTACCATGCTACTGATAGCACACCATGTGCTAATGTTATTTAGCTTACAGCTAATCTGTTTTATGTTAGGTAGAGTCCCATTTCCTTTTGATGAAAGGTTCCCTGCTTTGTGCCTGACAGGCTGACAAGGCCCTACTGTATATCCCTGAACTGTGAAAGTATGTACTGCATTACATGAAGTATGTACTTCTTGATCTTTTTAGCAGTATGCTATGTAGTATTGGCCATGTAGCTGCAGTATGCATACAGAGTGAACATACTACATCCACCATGTTTTCAAAATTCATGTGACACGTATGTTCATTTACCTACTAACAATTACGGCTAAAAATGACTCGGGTATTGTTAAACAAGTACGAAATAAGGAATTCATTTGGTGGTCCATACATCACATACAATGTAATCATCTTGTTTACAGTTTTTCTGTATTTTTACTTTTTTAACTTTTTAAATATGGCAGCTCAGTGACCTCATGGAAAAATAATCCATTTGATACTGATAAATCTTTAAGGAAGTACACCATCTGGGTATTTTTCACAAACTTTATTTGGAAATCCGAGGATTCAGACATATTAGTTATTTTTACATACTATATACCGAAGTAAGTATATTTGGTCGCAGTTCATATTCATATTCTATATTTTTTTACCCTCTGGGTAGCACCACCCATCATGTAATCTGATTTGTCCAAATATCTTGTTGCTAGATGTGTGGTTACAACAGTGTGTCGGTATGAAAAAGCAGTGAATTACAGGTAATTTTACCTTTATATTTTGCATACTAAAAAGCGCTCTACACTGTAACATTACAGTATCATAACATATCATACATACTGTACTGTTACTGTTGACTTAAATGATAAAATCCTTCAAATGAGAAATTAGAAGGTTAGTTGCTTTCACATCACAAAAAGAAGAAGAATCTGTTAAAATGCATTGAAATTAATCTATAAACAAGGGAAAAAAAACAAGTCTGTCAGCAATATAAAAGCTATAAAAAGTAGGCTAATTGTGCACTGCGCAATGCACACATTTTGTCAGATGAGATCAATAATAAAGGACCTGCATGGGAGCAAAACAAAGCATGTGTATTGGAAAGTCCACATTTAAGGATAAAGGAAATATTTGATACGTACAAAATGTTATAAAACATGATCTTGACAAGCAGATTTCAGGTTTTGTCCATTGAGTGCATAGAAGCTGTATTTGTATGTTTCAGATGGTTGCCCAGGGGCATGATTAAGGTGGCCACTTAATAAACTACCTTGCCTCTGGGAATTTGATGCTACAGATATAACACAGGTGCATGAGAAAGATATTATTAATATCCCAATAATATCTCATTTAGTCCACGAAAGCAGTGTACAAAAATCAGACTCAAAAAGAAAAGCACTTTATTGAAAAGTATGCTAGTTGACATCATTTGAATGATTATTTAAACTGTGGCATCCACTGATAAATATTTTAGCAGGTCGTGCCATCTTCCTCAGGGGTTTTGGTGGCTAGTGCGCTTTTAGCTTAACAGCTTGCCGCTAGCGCTCTAAGAGTTCTGCCTAGTCGTGAGCCTGAGGGCAAGTGCACAATCATGGTGAACCTCGAATACACCGAAGGTAAGGTTCTCAGAAAATGGAAATGCCGTCATTATTCAGTTAATCAAATGTCATTTAAATGCTGCATGATTTTCTTGTTAGCGTATAGCACAAATTAGTTCAGCAGAAAGTTGGTGGTGATCTTTTTATGTCATGGATATAAATGGTTACCAGGGGCTGTAAAGCAGCTTTTTTCAACAACAAAAAGCACAATACAAGAAGTTTACATGATTTGATGAATCTTCAAAAGCAGGAAACCAAAATTTAAGACAGCGTTCAGTGATAATCTGCTGTTTCATTTTAGGTTTAGCTTCACACCATCACTTGTGCAGGAGTTGAGCAGTGCATGACATGTGTTTAGACCACCGTTGACCCATAGCCCTGCAGTTACGACCTTGATGGCCATGGCATTTAATGACCATTGAGATGGGACTGCAAGTTTTATAGCCCAAAGATTTGCTGCAACGCCTCAAACACACCGCTCATAAAAAAATCCAGTGTGGAGATTTACAACATGTACTTAATATGCCAGCGTGTCATAGAAGGATGTTGATTTCATAGGGTTCATAACGCACTGGGTAATATCTCACGACAAGACCGATCTTGAATCAGTCATATGAAAATAACCTGCCATCTCAAAAAGGAAAAATACTAAAAGGGAAAATCCATGTCAGAAACAACCAGCAAGTGACGTGTGCAGGATTATGGGACAGTAATTACATATCGATTAGAAAGCAGCGCTGTTATTTGCAAAATTGTTTCCAGATCATTTATCTGCAGCGTTCTACTATCTACACTCTACTATCAACAAACCCCTCTCAGATGAGGCCATTTCATTAATAAGGTTTACTTTCGCCACGACTGTTCAAATGTTACACTTGGGGAGGGTATTTGTAGTTAAAGTACTCACAGTCTTTTATCGCCATTCAACTGATAAACAGGGACTGGTAAAGAGGATTTTGAAAAAAAAATCTAAATGCGACGTCCAGCAGTCTGGTATTTACGCTTTGAAGTGTAATGTTGTTGTTATTGGCAGTGTTCATATCTCTGTTCTGTACCACAAACATGGCACGGTAATTATGAAGATGTAGCTAAAGCTCTGCTGATGGGGCTTTTTGATTAATGACTGAGCATTTGCATCTGATCCCTAAGGGCGTACATGTTTGTTTATGTCATTGATCACAGTGCTGTTTTGTGGCTAGTGGACGCTTCACATCTCACCAGAAGATGCTGCTGTTGCTCTGTGTTGTGGCAACCTTCTGTCCAAATCCAATTTGTCTTGTTGTCTTGAAAAAGGGCTTTGGTGCATCGAGAACTTCTCTGTTTTGCATCCAAGACCTTGCTGACTGTTTGTTTTATTTGCTTGGATGGCAGTTTAGAGGGCATTTCATGAAAGATTGTAGCCACGAAAGAATGCTGTACGCCAGTGTATCTGAAGTAGATTCAATCTAGCTCTCGGAACGAAGTTAAAGTGTGGTCTTAACTTTCACAAATTAATGTTTTTCACTAGATTCAAGTGATGCTTTGTCTGAAATGCTCAGATGAATTGAATTTAATAGAAAATTGAGAATGATTTATCCATTTAAAGACTCCAAGTAAACCATATCCGTTTATCCCCTGAAGTATCTTACAAACACAGTCCTCATTCAACCTCCCAAGGTAAAAATGGACACCTGAGGGCAACCCCAAAACGTTATGCTCAAATAAGCTGTTTGTGGGAGGTTTTCAAGGAATCAGTCAAGTAATGTCAGCCGATCATCAGTCATGTATCAGTCAGGAGCAGATTTCATTTACTCATGCGTTCCTGAGGGAAGATGTACGAAGGAGGGTCACCGACAAACAGAGCTGTGCTTGGAGCAACTCCAACAATCCAGACAATGCTACCACCACCCGAGAGACCTCTTCTCTCTTCTGAGCCTCTTTTTCAATGTGTAATCTGAATTACCAAAAGCTTTAGTCAGCTCTGACAATGGGCTAATGATCTGATAAGAAACTAGTAATGAGCCTGGCACTCCCTTCTGTTTTGAATGCTGGAGACTGGTTTATGGGAACCCTGCGTGTTGAGAATTGCTGTCAGTGGGTGCGAACGTGTCTACATTATTTTAATATTTAAAAATCACAACTCGTTATCTTTGGTTTGTGCTTCGTGGAGTTGCCAAAGTTACAGGTGCTATGTTAAGACGTTACGTAATGCCTGTGGATATTCTGATGGCGAATGTGTGTGTTTACTGACCTGGTGAGAGCGCGGCGTGGTCGGAAGAATGGTAAATATTAATTGTTCTTCATTCAACAATACGCCTCACCCTTGTTGTCCTCACCTGACTTCGTACCAAGGACATCGCACAGCTGTTCTAATTTGCTCCATGAGGGACGCCTGTCTTGACAGCGGGACACCTGAGGTTATCGCGCCGCAAATAATCCAAACGTTTAGCATCTCTCTCCCAACGCCAGCTGTAACTCTGACATTGCGGAAAGGCCGAACCACAGCATTTTTCCCTTTCACCTGTGACTGTTCCGAACATCGCCGCTACCTCGTAAATCACGCGGAGAGAACATCAAACTCGGCTAGAATCTGATGTCTCAACTGTGCGTGTCATCGGGATGGATTGCTCGGAAGGCTCAGGCTGCCTTATCCGCTCTTGAACGCAATATCTCATGGCGTGAAGTTCTGAAGAACATTCGAACATTTCGAGAGGAGAAAGTTGGAGACTTGCGCCCTTAATTGCAATCTCCCTGCCAAATTGGGCAAACCAGGGAAGGAGGCTGCTGGCTATCATTCCTGCCAGATAATGATCCACTGATTGCGCTTTAAGTGTCAGATTTCAAAATAATTGGCCAGAATTGCTGTAAAAGCAGGCGAGCGTATAAACACCGCCTTGGAGCAATTTGTCATCCCCTGTTTTGGCCTGTGTTGCCGTGAATATATGCCCTGGGCCCCGGGAGACCAATAAGATGCCATGTCAAGGCACGAGAAGAGATGTACAGGGGGAGAGCAATAGAAAGCGAATTGTACTTCAAAAAGTAGCCAAACACTAGCCGATCCAACTGAAGACTACTGATGGCTACTGGGTTTAAATATGAATTGGTATAGACGTAACAGTGAATTGAGTACCCCGCAGGCCACGGAAAACATATCCATCGCTCTGCATTGTTCAGAGCACACTTTCCAGCCCTAAATAAGATGTATCCGTGCCTCCTCCAATCTGAGACATGGAATGATTCTGAAGAACTTCCTCTTAAACGGGTTGTCATGTTGGGAGTCTGTGTAGCACTTCTTGACACGGTGGCTATAATGCAAGAGACTTGATGAATTCAACTTGACAAATGTAGGGCACTAAAATGCAGCCTTCTGAATGTACGGGGTGGCTTGTGGAACTAATGCTGCAGGCACCGGCTCTGGGTTTTCCTATGTTTAGAAATGAGAAGTATAAGGCAGAGCTGCAGGGAAGCCAAAAGAACAGTTGATGCAGTCCTCTGAGAAATTTTGAGAACTCCTGTTATTTAGTACATGGCTGTTCATTTTTGCATTCATATGTATTCGTTTTCATGTGTAATCTATGGAAAAAAATGTTGATGTTGTGATCATTCAAGGTGTACACATGAATGTAGGCTATTGCACGTTATAAGGGAGCACAGTTTTTACATACAGATAGTATATAATAAATTATCAGTGATAAATATAGTCACCAAATGATGGAATTGTTTGCTTTTTGAGGAAGAAGCAGAGCTAAAATACAGCTAAAAATAGGGCTGTTTTCAGCAGAGGGCATTACAATAACTAATTTCACAACAATAATGCAAAATGACGCTCTTTCATGCATTTCCAAATACAGAAAAGGTCATATTCAGTTTTGGGCAACCAACACAATGTGCAAAGTCTGTTTCTAAGCAAAAGAAAACCAGATTGCACCAGACTACCTGTATATCTCTCCCATTATATCTCTCAAGCTTTTCAGAAAATTACAATTATATTAAAACATATTTTGGAAATGATTACTTAGACAAAATAATGAATAAGAAGCAGCCAATAAGAGTCCAGCATAGACATTCCTTTACTGTTGTTTAAAAAGCTTTCCAGGTTAAGACCCCAAGCAGCTGGATGATAAAATGAGTGTGATTTTACAAATTCTAAAAACCTCGAAGATGCTAAAATATAACATAGTGTTCATTTATTTTGGATGCTTTTACTTACAGCATAATTGCCAAATTGTGTTATTTTATGGTTTTGAAGAATTTGCTGTTCTTCTAAATAAACAGCAAGTAAACAAATTTATGAAATAAACAGTAAAGGTTTCCATACTTTTGACTGGTAGTGTATATAAATAAGTATATATTTTGATAATAGTTCTTTATATACTGTATACAGCGGAGGAAAAAATTAAGAGGTTATTTCAAAGACCATTTTCATTTTTTATGAATTTACTATTTATAGGTATATGTGATTAGGTAAAATGATCATTTTAGTTTTATTCTGTGAACTACTAATAATATTTCTTCCAAATTACAAACAAAAATATTGTTTCTATTCACAGAAAATGAAAGCTGGAGAAACAGGTCAATAACAGAAAAGATAAAATACTGATCTTATCTCAATACTGCGAAGAAAAGAAGTTCATATTCACTTTTAAGTATAATACAGTTTTCTACATGTATTTAGGAGAAGTTCAAAAATCATTTTTATGTGATAACCTACATTTTTATCACAGTTTTCACGTGTCTTGTCATGCTGTCAGTCTTTCACATTGCTGTTGGATGACTTCATGTCACTACTGAGGTTTGATTTTGTTGAAATTCAACAGACACTGGACTGGAATATATATACAGTATATATTATGAACACAACACTTTTGTTTTTGCCCCCATTTTTCATGAGCTGAACTCAAAGATCTAAGCCTTTTTCTATGTACACAAAAGGCCTATTTCTATCAAATATTTTTCACAAATCTGTCTAAATCTCTGTTAGTGAGCACTTCTTTGCCAAGATAATCCATCCACCTCACAGGTGTGGCATATCAAGATGCTGATTAGACAGCATGATTATTGCACAGGTGTGCCTTAGGCTGGCCACAACAAAAGGCCACTCTAAAATGTGCAGTTACACCCCTCCAACAGTGGGGAACACATATTATTGGCACACAGCTGATGTCACAGAGGACAATCTGTCAATGAGAGGTCACCAGCGAGCCGAGTTTCCTCTAGCAACCACCTTTTATGCTTATTACAGGATCTATATACCGAGAGAGTTTGGCTGGTGATATGATCAATAGGACACAAGTCTTTCAAGCCGGCAAATGCATTCTGGGATGCAGCCAAGCTTTTGATTCAATTTATCAAAGACCTGATGCTTGTCCTGTATGCGGCTATACGTGTGCTTCAGATAAAAACACTATGGGCCTATTTTATGGGAAGTTGGATCAAATTCACAGAAAGCTTCAAAGTATTCAAGCTCGTTTGTTAAATGAGTTTGAAAGATGACAAATGCAAATATAAATGTCCTCAGATCGGCCCATGCCTTGGGTAGCACTTCATAATCACTTTTTCAAGCTTAACGATACTTCGCTGAAATGGTCGCTTGAGTGACAGCGTGATTTACTTTGGATTATCTTTCAATAAACGTTTCCATTGTGGTGGAAGCGTCACAGCACCGGTTTTCATTTTCCATCTTTCATATTTAGCTGGTATTCACATGGAACAATAGAGGAAGTGTGAATGTTAACAAGCGTGGCTTTAATAATTAACACTCTACAAGCCGATTTGAGAAAGGAGGAATTTCATTTTTTGTCATTATAAAATGCAAACAGGAAGTCTCTGCTCTCATGTTTGGCCATGAAATTGAATTATGATTGAATGTGATTGGTCTTGGCTGTATACTTTATTTACATAGCGCCTCATACAGGTGACTAGTGAGGGAGCTTGATTAGTGTACTCTACAGACATGTGCCTAAGGGGTTTGTGTTCATTGTTTTTTTTATGCTAAATTATCAACATCATTTTTTGCTTCAGGACCAGTGTTGGGTGGATGGATTATTTAATTATTGTAATTCAATAAATTGTACATGAAAAAAAACCTCCTAATTATTTTGAAGTAATTTAATTGCAATTATTAAAGTGTATTTCCAAAAGCAGACTGTATAGGCCTACATTTAAACTCAACTTTATTTATATAGCGCTTTTTACAATTTTCATTGTTACAAAGCAGCTGTACATGAGACATATTGACTATAAGCAAAATAATTAAAGTTGTACCTGCAAAAACAAGAAAAAGTTGACAACACAGAAGACAGACATACCCACATACAAAACACTCCACACACACAATATGCACATGTACTAACACACATAGACATAGAGACACACACACACACACGGATGCGACAGTTTCTGGGGCTGGCGGGATATTACAGGAGGTTTGTGCCCAATTATTCGGAGCTTGCCAGCCCACTGACTGATCTCACTAAAAAGGAGGCACCAGATCCGGTCCAGTGGACGGAGCGGTGCCAGCAGGCTTTTACCCAAGTTAAGGCTGCCCTGTGCGGCGGGCCGCTTCTGCACTCGCCTAATTTTTCTCTTCCCTTTTTTCTGCAGACCGACGCGTCGGACAGAGGGCTGGGGGCTGTCCTGTCCCAGGAGATGGGGGGAGAGGAACGGCCGGTGCTGTATATCAGCCGCAAGCTCTCAAAGAAGGAGGCGAAGTACAGCACCATCGAGAAAGAGTGTCTGGCGATCCGGTGGGCTGTTCTCACCCTCCGGTATTATCTCCTGGGGAGGGAATTCACCCTCTGGTCGGATCACGCACCCCTCCAATGGCTCCACCGCATGAAAGATACCAACACGCGGATCACCCGTTGGTATCTGGCTTTACAGCCATTTAAATTTAAGGTGATCCACAGGCCGGGGGCACAGATGGCTGTGGCCGACTTCCTCTCCAGGCGAAGGGGGAGGGGGGAGGCTGCAGGCCGGAGGGCTCCCCGGCCTGAGTCGGGCGGTGGGGGTATGTGGCAAGGGGGGTGTGATTTAGCAAGGTCTGCAGCGGGAGAGAAGGCTGAGAGAAGAGTGGTGAGTAAATGGGGTGCGAAGTGCAAATGATGATCAGCTGTCCTCTATTCCAGTGATTGGTGTGGGGATGCATATAAACAGCTCGGAGACAGGAGCCGGGGTGTGAGAGCCAGCAGAGTCTACTGCGGAGACAGAGAGAGAAAGAGAAGCTCGAGAGAGGAGTGCTTCACGAGAGGATCGTCAGCTCCAGGTGGAACACGGAGGCTGGAAACAAAGACGCGCAGGCGTCACATGAACTTTGTATTTTGTTACAATAAATATATCTTCTCTCTGCAGTAGTCAACCTGTCCCGATCTCTTCCTTCTCACCTACACGAACTTGTTACAAATACAAGAAGAGGATCTATAATTTCTGGGAGCATCTCTTTCAGTAGATTTGTAGGTATAGGGTCTAGTATGCATGTTGTTGATTTAGATGATCTAATAATTTTAGACAGCTCATCTTGATCTACGGTATAAAATAATTGCATTTTCTCCTTAAGGGCGCTGTAGTTAGTTTGTTCAGCGGGTTTCACTTCTGATTGCATTGTTATAATTTTTTCTCTAATATCTTGGATTTTATATGTGAAGTAGTTCATAAATTCATCACTGCTATGCTGATATACAGGATCAGAAGTCACTGACGATTTATTTTTTGTTAATTTAGCCACTGTGTTAAATAAAAACCTAGGGTTGTGCTGGTTTTCTTGTATTAGTGATGAAAAGTAGGCAGATCTAGATGTTTTTAGGGCTTTCCTGTATTTTCGAATACTATCCTTCCATGCTGTACGAAATACCTCTAATTTAGTTTTCTTAAAGTTGCGCTCCATTTTTCGGGCCGCTTTCTTTAGAGCCTGAGTGTGTTCTTTATACCACGGTGTGGGGATG